>NC_043704.1:60369288-60389453 GCF_006229205.1 Suricata suricatta | reverse complement strand
ACACACACACACACACACACACACAATGGAGTATTACTCAGCAGTCAAAAGGAATGAAATCTTGCCATTTGCAACTACATGGATGGAACTAGAGGGTATTATGCTAAGCAAAATTAGAGAAAGACAAATATCAAGACTTCACTCATAGAGGACTTTGAGATACAATACAGATGACCATGAAGGAAAGGAAAAATAATATAAAAACAGGTTGAGGACAAAACAGAAGAGAGTCTTAAATATGGAGAACAAACAGAGGGTTACTGGAGGGGGTGTGGGAGGGGGATGGGCTAAATGGGTAACAAGCATTAAGGAATCCACTCCTGAAATCATTGTTGCACTATATGCTAACTAACTTGGATGTAACTTTCAAAAATAAACTTAAAAAAATAGAGACAGTGAAGAATTTTATGAACATAAAGAATGGAAAGAGAACTAAAGTCATGTATCTCATGCAGGTATCCCATGTATTTTGTTGTGTACATGGTACAACCATGGTTTTCTATCTTTTTAGTCATAATTTTGTACTTCAAATTAACCTTTAAAACATACCAAATGGTGTATCAAACATCACATCATTATTCAAAAATCAGTTTAAGACAGGAACTGTTACATATGTCTGAATGCCTGGGGATGATTCCTTGGACTTGAAATGTAATGCACTTGCAACTTCATCTTTCAAAAATCATTACTTACTGCGTAGACATGAGTACCCCTTGATTAATAAAATGATTAATTAAAAAAAAAGAAAGCCAGTAAACCACGAGAGGAGAGCAGAAGAAAGGAGCATAGAAGAGCTGCACAAATAACCATAAAACAAGTAAAATGGCAATAAGTACATACTTCTCAATAATTACTTTTAGTGTAATGGACTAAATGCTCTAATCAAAAGACATAGGATGGTGGAATGGTTAAAAAAGCAAGACCCAAAAAAAAAAAAAAAAGAAAAGCAAACCCATCTCTATGCTGCCTGTAGGAGATGCATTTCAGACCTAAAGATACGAGCAGATTGAAAATGAGGGGGTGGAGAAACATCATGCAAATAAAAGTGAAAAAGAAAGCCAGGGTAGCAATACTTATATCAGACAAAAAAATACTTTTTGGGGGGTTGGGGGGGTATTTATTTTGAGATAGCACGAACCAGGGAAGGGCAGAGAGAGAATCCTAAGTAGCCTACGTGCTGTCAGCACAGAGCCCAGCACGGGGCTCAAATTCACGTTACTGGAGCTGAAATCAAGAGTGGACGCTTAGCCGACTGAGCTGCCCAAAACAAACTTCAAAACAAAGACTGTAACAAGTGACAAAGAAGGACTTATATTTCTGATACTGCCTCAGTACTACAGTTCAGAAGCACTTTGGAAAGATAGGCCCTTCGTAGTAATAACAGTCACAGACCTACTACACCTCCTGAAATGCACATACGCACATCCTTACAATGTTACACAAGATGTCAAGGAATCTGTGGACCTCACGGTAAGAACTCTTACGTCGGTGACTCAAATCACATTTATTATGCAATACATCCACAGGTCACCTATCAAGACATATTTGCCAATCATAAAAAATACCTAATAACACAGTGTCTGGCTCTCATAATTCAGAAAAACATGTAACAGTAGAAAGATACATGCTTACATACAGACCATAAATAAGTGCTAAAACAATGACTGTGACCATGTGCTGTAGGAGGAGTTCAGAGGAAGGAAAGATACACGCAGGCAAAAACGGTCTAGGAAGATTTCCTCGAGGGGGGCAGACCATTTCCGTTAGGGGAGAACAGTAGGAGACAAAATGTACACGTCAGGAAGTGGGAGTGGAGCCAGGAGAAAGATGTGAAACAGAGGTAAGCGTGGGAAGACAGGGTCGAGGCCTAGTGGTCAGACAGCGGAGGACAGGCTGTGTAGACGGAGGACTGGATGGGCGAAGGAAGAAAGCAAATGAAGTAGCTGCACTCCCTGAAGCCTTTTTGTTTTTAACTTCCACCAAAAATCATTATCAGAAACAGCAAATAACCATCAGCCATGGAACTAATGGGGGCTGTGATGCCTTCTAGGGTTTTGTGAGAGTCAAGAAGCCAGAATAAATCCCATCTATGCCTCTAGTTGTGAAAATATAAACTTAGCTACTCTGCAGTTGTTTCCACAACATGACTCTATTCCTTACACACATCATGCTACTTTTGCCTCTTTGCCTTCACATGCCCTCTTCTAGAAGAGCCATTTGTCTGACAAAAACTCCATTCTCTCTCAAAAGCTTCCAATGCTCACCTGGAGACCAGCGAGCACCCCTTTTGCCCCTGCACGTGGTAGCTCCTCCCTGCACGGATCCGGTCACCAGCGGAACTCCCCGTGTGGGCTTACCTTCCTGTTCCCAGCACACTTGTAGCTGGGTTATCCTAAAAGGCCATTGCAGGTCTCCCTGGCTTCGACATGTGACCCTCCAGAACTGTGATTCCGTATCATGACATCAGGGTAATCTTTTCTCAACTAAAATTCAATTTTGATTGTTATTGGAGGTGACCTTACCAGTGGCCTTTTTAAACTACATACAGGCACACCTCAGAGATACTGTGAGTTCAGTTCCAGACCACTGCAATAAAGCACATATCACAAGAAAGTGAGTCAAGTTAATTTTTTAGTTTCCCAGTACTTATAAAAGTTATGTTTACACTGTTAACTATTAAATCTGCAATAGAATTTTATGTCTTCAAAACAACATACATACCTTACTTTAAAAATATTTTATTTCTAAAAAAAAAAGTCTGACCATCATCCGAGCTTTCAGGGAATCATAATCTTTTTGCTGGTAGAAGGAACTCCCTCAACTTTAATGATGCTGACTGATCAGGGTGGTGGTTGCTGAAGGCTGGGTGGCTGTAACAATTTCTTAAGACAACAGTGACGTTTTCATCAACTGACTCTTCCTCTCCCAAACAATTTTCTCTGTGGCACAGGATACTGTTTGATAGCATTTTGCCCGTAATAGAACTTCTTTTAAGATTGGGGTCTATGGCTCAATCAGTTGAGCGTCTGACTTTGGCTCAGGTCATGATCTCGCAGTTCATGAGTTTAAGCCCCGTGTCGGGCTCTGTGCTGACAGCTCAGAGCCTGGGGCCTGCTTCGGATTCTGTGTCTCCCTTTCCCTGTGTTCCTCCTCAGCTTACTTGCTCTCTCTCTCTCCATCTCTCTCTCAAAAATAAACATTAAAAAAACCTTTTTTTACTTGGGGTCGATCCTCTCATCCCCTGCCACCACTTTACCAGCTAAGTTTCTGTCATATTCTGAATCCTTTGTTGTTGTTTCAGCAGTCTTCTTGGAATCTACAGGGGTAGATTCCATCTCAAGAAACCACTTTCTTCACTCATCTGTAAAAAGTAACTTCTTGTCCATTAAAGTGTTACCCTGAGATTGTACCCGTTCAGTCCCATCTTTATTCAGGCTCCACTTGTAATTCAAGTTCTCTTGCTGTTTCTACCCCATCTGCAGTTACTTCCTCCACTCAAGTCTGAAACCCCACAAAGTCACCCTGAGGGTGAGATTCAACTTCTTCCAAACTCCTGCAAATGCTGATATTTTGACCTCTTCCCATGAATCACAAATATTCTTAATGACCTCTAGAGTAGTGAATCCTTTCCAGGTTAATTCACTTTGCCTAGATCCATCAGAGGAATCACTATCTACGGCAGGTACAGCCCTAAGAAATGTTTTTTAGTTTTTTATTTTAGAGAGAGAGAAAGTGGGAAGGGCAGGGGGAGAGGGAGAATCCTAAGCAGGCATCACACTCAGCACAGAGTCTGATGCGGGGCTTGATCCCACAACCCTGGGATCATAACCTGAGCTGAAATCACAAGTTAGAGGCTCAACCAACTGAGCCACCCAAGGGCCCCTAAGAATTGTATTTCTTAGTAAGACTTGAAAGTCGAAGTTACTCCTTGATCTAACACAGCAGAATGGATGCTGTGTTATCAGGTATGAAAACATTCATCTCATTGTCCATCTCCATCAGAGTTCTTGGGCAACCAAGTGCATTGTCAGAGAGCAGTCATATTTTGCAAACAGTCTTTGTTTCTGAGCAGTAGATCTCAACAGGGAGTTTAAAATATTCCGTACACAATGTTGTAAAGAGACGTACTGCCATCCAGGCTTTGTGGTCCCATTTCCAGAGCACAGGCGGGTGGGTTGAGCAGAACTCTCAAGGGCCCTAGGGTTTTTAGAATTGTCAGTGGGCACTGGCTTCAACTTTTAAGTCACCACCTGCCTTGTCCCCTAACAAGGGAGTCAGCCTGTCCTTTGAAGCTCTGAAGCCAGGCATTGACTTCTAAGAAAATCCTAGATGGCGTCTTCCTCCAAAATGAGTGTTTTAGCTACATTGAAAAACTTGTTTAGATTGACCACCACTTTCATGACTGACTGAGCCAGATCTGCCGGATCACTTGCTGCACTTCAGCATCAGCACCTGCTGCTCCACCTTGTACCTCTGTGCCCTGGTGACAGTTTTTTCCTTAAACCTCATGAGCCAACCTCTGCTAGCTTCCAACTTTCTTCCTACAGCTCAGCTGTGTCAGCCCAAGTAGGATTGAGTTAGGGCCTTACTGTGGCTTCGGCTTTGGCTAAAGAGAATGTGTGGCTGGTTTGATCTTCTATTCGGACTACCCGGATTTTCTCCATGTCAGCAATAAGACTGTTTTGGTTTCTTAGTATTTTCACGTTCACTGGAAAAGCACTTTTAATTTCAAGAACTTTTCCTTTGCATTCACAACTTGTCTGTTTGGCAAAAGATGCCTAGCTTTTGGCCTCTCTTGGCTTTGGACGTGCCTTCCTCACTAAGCATAAGCTTAATCATTTCTGGCTTCTGATTTGCAGTGAGAGGGGTGTGACTCTTCTGTTCACTTGAACGCATGGAGGCCAAGGCAGGGTTATTAACTGACCTCATTTCAATATCGTCCTGTCTCCTGGATTAAGGAGGCTTGAGGTGAAGGAGAGCGATGGGGCTAGTCAAGCAGTCAGAACACACACACTCATGAGTTGAGTGCTGCCTTGTCTGGGCACGGGTCTTGGTGCTCCGGTTACAATGTTAACATCAAAGGTCACTGATCGCAGATCACCGTAACAAATACTGTGATAATGAAAATGTTTAAGTGTTGTGAGAATTACCAACATGCACCACGGAAACACGAAGTATAAGTAAATGCTATTGGAGAAGTGGGGCCGACTGACTTGCTCAGTGCAGGGTTGCTGCCATAGACCTTCAGCTTATAAAAAAGGCAGTATCTACTAAACGCAGTTAAACAAAGTACACGCATACGTCTGAGTTCCTGGCCTCAGTCTGTGACTGGTATTGCGCCTGCATTTCCAGCATCTTTGTTCTGAGGACTGTGGCTGCTGGAGCCTTTGGTCCACTGGTCCTGTCCTGAGCACAAGGTGCAGGCTGTGAGCAGATCGCTTGGGAATGTCTCACGGCCTGCATGGTCTGGGGCCACTGAGTGCTCTGCTCAAATGTCATCTCACAGAGGTTTTCCCTGACCCCTGGATGGAAAATAAAAACTTACCAGGCACTCCATCCTATTTCGCTGCTCTGTTTTCTTGATAGCACTTCTCACTGTCTGAACTCCAATTCTGATCTCCATATCTTTTATATAACATTTTATTCAAAGATTTATTCTTCTACCGATGGAAACTCAATTTTTCCCTTAGTGTTTTACTCTTTTTTTACTTTTTTTTTCTTAAAGGAGGATTCTCTGGATCACATTTGAGACGTGGAAGAAGTTTGCAAACTCTATGAAAGAAGAAAGAAGAAAAGAAGAAAGGCGAAAGCAACTCCGCAGGAAGGTAGCTGAAATTCTCCCGGACTTCCAGATGCTCGCGCCACTGTGACTGTCGTAGCAGCAGCAGACGCTGGCCTTTGTGTCCCAGGAGTCCTTGGGGGGACGGTGTGCACGCACGGATATGCCTGCTCTGTGTTCCATCGAATACTTCTTGGACCTGAGGGATTATCTGGGAATTGTTCACTTCTTTCTTTGGTTCCTCTTGGATTGCTAATTCACTAAAGCATTTATCACAGCAGGATCATTCAGAAGAACAGTCTAAAGCTCAACTATTCAAATGCATCCTACATATTTTTAGCATCAAAGACTTTAAAGAGGACAAGTGTTTGCTTGCCTGAGTCTTTGAAGGCCTTATGGTGTAACATGAGTTGTTCACAAGTGTACCTTCAAGAGAAGTTAAAGGTAGTGGGTACTTAGAAGAGGCATCACAGGTCCTCCATGATCTAGAAGGTCAGCATCAGGAACATTCTGCCAGGCCCCATCCTTCTGTCCACCCCGGATGGAAAAGCACAAATCACACAGAACCCGTGCAGCTGCAGCAAAGGGCCAGCCACGGACCCTCATTTAAGAGAAACTGTGGCACCGGAGATCTTCCCTTCGATGCATCCTCGCCAGCATGAAGGGGACTCCAGAAGCCAACGGCTCCATCAGAAGCAGTCCAGAAGTTCGTTAAAATGTGTGTTCGTGCTCACAGCCACGGCTTTGAGGTAACATGCTGTCTTGTAGTCCTCAGCTCCGTTTGATGCACGTACAGAGATGCTGCTCTCAAAAGAAGGATTACCTTTAAGGTGCAAAAAACTGACAAAATACTCTCCTGTGGACTGTCTGAAACATATGCCAGAAAAAAAAAAAAACACTTCATCACAAACACCAGGATTACTGTAACAGACCCAAGTAATCGAGAAGGGTGCCCAGTCAAACCAGAAGGCCCCTTGCAGCCCGAGTCACTACTGTTGTTTGGTAACTTGAGAATTTCAGTTAGTAAAATAAACCTGTGTGCTGTTCCAGAAACCACTGTCGTCTCTCACTCCCTGCAAAGGACGTGCCCATCTGCCGCCGGCACAGCGCCCTCGTCCTTTGTCTCTGGAACACGTGTGAGGATTTACTCAGAACTGACAAAACGCCCTCAACCAAACTTGATTTCTTCTACAGACTCCCGGTCCCCACACATACTTTCCTTTCATGTGAGTATACAGATGTCAGCTAAAAACTCTTTAAGACCAACAGTGCGAAAGAAAACAGTACTAAAACTAATTCATACTTAATCTCCATCCAAATCACCTTCCGCTACCCTTGCCTGTAGGACAGCACAGAACCCTGGCGACCAGTAGCACCCAGACACCAAAAACCAACTTTAGGTCAGTTCCAAGCCTGCAGATAAGAAGGAGTTAAGTCAACATGCCAAGGGCCCAAATAAATAAAGCTTACATTTTCTCTCTCAGGCTTTCCTTTATTCTGCCTTCACCTCGCACATCAATTAGGCAGTGAGTCTTTAGCAACCCATATTGTGACTGGGCCAGTGAGGACTTCTTACCTACTTCAGGAACCTTCTAAAAACACACAGGAAAATCACTTCGTCAATGACCTCTGCTTCCTGCGAGACTGTCTTGAAACATGATTAGAAATGTTACCGCTAACAAAACACCCAAATAAGCAGGATGTCTGGCCTATACCAGAAAATGTAACCAGCAGGCAGGACAGATCGAGACGGGGATGACCTAGGTCAGAGGATGGGGACCCCTCAGTAGCCAAAGCAGCGGCGCAGCTCTGACACAGGCTTCTCTCACAGCAAAACAGATCAGGAGACACACTAAGAAACACCATTTCCCTTAAAGAAAGCACTTTATTTTCCATTTAAGCAACATGGTCATAGTACATTATTTTACATAAATGGCAGTAATTTTTTAAATCTCCACGTAAAAGGCTTTGTGTCTGAGTCTGAGGTGATAGGAGGGCATGAATACAAGTATAAAAACAGTGCAAAACGTTTAGCCCACAGCCTCTAGAGTTGGTGTCTGGAATCCCCTCAAATGTCGTGGGGCCAGTTACATTAAGCACTGAATAGTAAATATTCCTGGGTGTCCTTTCGTCTAACATAAGACTCAGAAACGTAATCAAGTGTAACGGCTCCACAGCCCTAACAACTCAAACCATCAAATGACCCAGACCACAGGTCCACAGCAGGCTGAGCTCCCACGTTACAGGACGTGGCGTCTTGGCAGTGGTGCTGTGGGAAGAAACGTAGGATGTGTACTGCATCCGTAACTACCTTAGACTGGCTCTGCTTTTAAAAGCTTTGCCTCTAAAGGAAGAGTGCTCTAGGAGTGAAGGTGCCACCAGGAAGGCTGGGGTAGCAGGAAGTCAGAAAGCCCTACTCGGAAATGCAGCTAGAAATAGCCACAACCTCTAAGAAAACTGCCTCCATTAACCACTGGGTCTTTGGCTGCAGCTAAAACTACAGTGAAGCACTTGGTGCTGCCTGAAGTGGGGTTAACAGCCCACGAGCAACAAGATTACATGTAGCTATTTTGCAACGAGTTTCTATTCATCACAGCAAACACCCGGGAGAACACAGGGGGTTTGATCCAGCACTAAGCACAGCTCTCATTCCCCCCGCCGCGTCGCCTCGGCAGTGTCCGACAGAACTCGGCACGCTGCTGCAGAGAACGCCAGATTCCACACAGGTGCCGCACGGAGAAGTCTCTACCATCCGGCTTGTCTGAGGAAATTCTCTTTTTTCTAATGCAGGGGACCAAAATATGGCTCAAATGAAGTCCTATAAACCTACTTACCTCATTTAACATTTAACCTCATAAAACATGGTTAAACATCCTGGTTCAGACTGTGCTTCTAGATGTCGTATTTTTGCTTATATTAGTCTTGTAATAAAAAGCTGATTTCCTAACCAAAGGAAATATAGTCTATTAAGTAGATGGTCAGTATCCAGAGAACCTTACTGGCATCGTCTTCTGGCAGTGGAAGATTCTAGTATAGAAAATTTTCTCTTACTAAAAATATTAGAAGTACCAAGGACTATTGCATAAGAGAAAGTCTGTGGCAGTCTTTCCACTAGGCAGGTGGCTCAGTGGACGAGAACAATTACTTCATTCGCCAAAGGACAACACTACTTGAATGGCATAGATTTCCAGCATCATAAGCAGACACAGAGGTGGCTGAGGTGAGGTGAGCAGCGGTGTCCCTAAAACTCACTTAAGGCTTATTAATGGTCAGTTCACTTCAGGTGGGCCCCGCCATAACCACATGATACTCTTTGGGTGTCACAAAAAACATTTTAAATACTGCAGGACTTCCTCCTTTCATGCAGTCCTGATCCTTAACAACTTTGTCTCTTGAATCCTCCAAATGGACTCATTTCTCTTCCCTAGGAATGATACACAACGGCATGACCATAATGTAAGTGGTCAGGATACAGTGGCTCATTTACAAAGTTCCATATCCAGTATGTTCATTAACAGGCTGAGATGGGAAGGGGGGTACGCTTTGCTTCTAGGGCCAACAAACTGCTGGTTTATAGGTTTGCAGACCAACTCCCCCACGGCCACTACCACCAAATGTTTCTCTGGAACTCATTCATTCACAGAGGCCTTGTCCTTTAAAGGGGGAAAAAATCCCTCAAATAGTTCCAGCTCATAACAAGGTCTAAGAATCTAGGAGTGTAGACTAAGGGTGTCCAAGGGCCTGCAGAATCCCTGCTCACAAAGAGCCCCTTGTTTGCTGCTCCTTCTCGTGCAAATACTTCAGCAGGCTTTTACCCCCTTAAACCACCGAAGTTTTCAAAAGTTTGAGCTTTCTTCTGAAAAACACCCATCATGAAGATCTCGAGGGACTTAACACAAGCATCTTACTTCCCACCAGCCAGAATACTGTACTAGGAGCCTTGCAGGTGCGGGAGCCTGAGAGGCCCCTTGCGGGTCAACTCTAGGGCTGTGCAGTTATGAAGATGGCAGTCGCTCCCAATCCTCCTACATGACCCTGGCCTTTCAGGGACTACTCGTCTTTATTGTGCCCAATTTTAACAGTTATTAAAGATTTAGCAGGAGGCTCAAATTATTGACTATGCCATCGTTTCTATCATTAACTGCTAGACAATCAGAATTGCCTGCACATCTGGTGTTCAAGAGACCACAACTAGAGGTTTCTGGCCACATGGGCTGTCCTTGACATTATTACTGTCTCAAACCCATGCAGAGAAGTCCTATCAGAAACGACGTTAACTCCAAACAAACGCCTCTGGGCCAGGGCATCACTGTAGAAACCACAGACTAACGTTCCCCAGACTTGCTCTTTGGCTCGTCCCAGGGGAATATGAAGCCTCTCATTGGTTAAACAGTCCGTCTCTGGGGAGAGCAGCGAAGGGTGACAAGCCTGTATAAAAATGTGGTGAGTGCCTTAAGGACAGCTTGGTTTCATGGCAGAACCAGGGACAGCGCCAGCTGCAGCGGGGAGAGTTGCAGGAAGTAGCAGTATTTCCTCTCCACATTTATAAACCTCTTACTACGGCAGCAAGCACAGAAAGATGGGAAAAGCTGGCAGTATTTCCCCTATATGCAGCTATAAGCAAAAGCAGATTTAAGAACTCATGAATTTTCTTTGGGATTGCAAAATAAGTACATGTATAAAACCAAATATTTCAAGAGGGTATTCCCCCAATCCAAAATTGCCTCATCTTAATTCTATGGCAGAAAAGACCCGTTCTCTATAAATATTAATTCTTCCGTACATTTTTTAAGGTACAATTAAACAGACAACTTATTATTTTAGGAAGAGCTAGGAGGAACCGTGGTCCATTAATCAGTGGAAACCACATATACCCTGTTTCTTCTCTCCAAGTGAGATACTTCTGTCTAGGGAATGGTGAGTGAGAAGTAATGTGCAAGGAGGAAATGTCAATCAATTCCTCAGAGTTCGTGCCAGAAGAATGTGAATGCCAGAGACTGGCTTTTGCAACCGAGTGCTGTAACTGACAGTGTCTGAATCACTTACATGGGAAAAAAAAAAATCAAGCCCTTGATATTAACCAGCCACCCTACCCAGGAAAGAGGGTAAAATGCTCCCCGGTAGGGAGGGGGGTCTGTTCTCCTCTTCCAGCCTCGTCCTAAGTGCCCTAGCACCTTCCCAGGTGAAACGTGGAGAGAGGAAAAAACCAGGAATGCCTACCAGAGTTTAGAGTTATGTAGAGTCAATCCAAACCGAATAAATACATAAGAAATAAGATAAAAAATAAGGACTCATCACCTAAACTCATGACCGGCATATATTACACTACTAGTAACTGTAATTGTTATCAACTGTCCTTTCCACACCACATGATTGTCCGACTCCATCTGGTCATCCTCTACCCCATTTGGGTAGTTAATGTCTAATACTTCAGAGAGTAAAACTGCCGTAACTGTACAATGTGGTATTTCAGGATCTTTCATTCTGAAATGCTGAAAGCAGATTACTCTAATAGTTTTGGCTTCAATATTCTGATCTACAAACAGTTTTCTCAGTCTTAGAATTTTCCTAATACTTCATACCTGTTGAGTGCTTGAGTCATTTTCCAGTGCTTTCCACGTACCTCATCCCTCACACGACCCTTACAACTGTGAGGTAAGCAGGGCAGGCACGAGTACCCCCACTTTACAGATGAACCTGAGACTCGGGGAGGTGACTCAACTAAGGGTCACATGGCTATCAGGAATTGAAAGAGAGACTGGAAACTACCGTAATCCAAACGCTTTCCCCTACTAATGGATGGGAACTGCTTCTGTCAATCTGTGCACTAGCAATCCACATCCTCTCGCACATGGTGATGGAGTTAGTTAACAAGGTGACTGGAAAAGAATGGCTCTACTTTGCTTCGATATAAAAATCTCTTAGGTTGAAGTCAGGAAAATTCATTTCTTCCCAGTCCAATGTCTAAACCTGAGCATGGCCCTATACAGCCTTTAAAAAATGGGATAAAAACGAACATCCTGTGTGGACACTGACGTGTACAGTGGGAGGGAGCAGAGGGAGGGGCTGCCCCTCGTGGGGCCACATGGAAGGCACTTCAGACAATGTCCTCGGCAGGGTGCTGGAAGGGGTGGGCACCCAGGGTGGAAAACTGGTACCAGTTCCGCAGGAAGCCTCGGTTGTACTGGCCTGTGTCCACGATGAGCCCCCAGAGGAGCCGGCGCCCTGTCTTCTGTCGGAGGGCCTGCTGCACTTCCCTCTCGGTGACGTTGTAACTGATGTTTATCAGCTGGATGAGGAAGATGTAGGCCATGCCCGCCGTGACGATCACAGAGTACCACACGCAGGTGAAGGACAGCGCTGAGCTGGGAGGAGAAAGGGTGGGTCAGGACTGCCCGTCTTTTCGGTGGGAAAGGAGCATCGTCCTAACATTTGACACACGCAGTACTCGTTACAAAGGACTTCCACGCCTTCCCCAGTTATCCCGATTGGAAGATACTTTTCTACCCTCAGGACACCAGATGCTTAAGTTAGGACTATTCTCATGTCCTGTTTTATACTATATTGGTGCCTCTTTTTCTAGAATGTTGTATGACAGTAGCACGGACGTTTTTCTATTTGGTGTCCCCCACTCAACCAACACAGTGCCTCACATAACAGCATCCAAAATCTATCAAATGAATGAACGATTCCGAAATCGTTCTTAACAGAGCAGACACTGCTATAAAAGTCCTCAAGGACGCTGTGGGTGGGAACGCGGAACAGCGCTGAGGCCCTGCATCTCCATTCTTTTCAGTACAGTCAGTACTAGGCTGATGGATGCAAATCGCTACGAGCCCTGACTTCCATGGAGGAGCCCCATCACATCTAAAATTCAGCCTCCTCAAGCCAAACAGAACCACACCAGACTAGAGAGTCCCTTTCAGCTCATCAGTAAGACTTCAAGGAGAGGCTGCCAATTAATGTCTGCCAGTTGACTCTCTTCAAACATTTGCAAATGAAGGGTCAGGAGGACACGAACCCATCCCCAGGAATCTTTATGTGTTAACCTGAAAGGGACTCAGAGCTATAATTAATTCACCACAGAGATGAGGAAAACCAGGGCTCAACAGGTGACGTGAAGCACCTGCATGGAGGCTGAGTATCAATGGCAGACCATGTTCCACATCCCACGTCAGCAGCCCCCAGAAAGTTCACAAAACTTGTGCTTAGCAACACACAGACATGCTCTGCTTTGGGACGTAATCACCCACATTTCACAACCTCTAACACTGTCAGTACAGGAAGAAAAGGAACTGACCCTAAGGAGGAGGCCCAATCTATTCTACTAATGCTCACAAAGCTCTAGACAGAGAATAGCAATGGGGGATCTGGCCTCAGACTATTATAAACAAATACCGACACAGAGGCACTCTGCAGGTAAAGTGGGAACTGTTCTGAAAACAAAGAGTAGTAAGAAGGACAAGGAGGGAGCCTGGGTGGCTCAATTTGTTAAGCGTCTAGCTTTGGCTCAGGTCATTATCTCATAGTTCACGAGTTCGAGCCTCGCGTCAGACTCTATACTGACAGCTCAGAGGCCGGAGCCTGCTTCAGATTGTGTCTCCCTCTCTCTATGCCCCTCCTCCGCTCACACACTCTCTGTCTCTTGAAAATGAATAAATGTTTAGGAAAAAAAGAAAAACAAAGACAAGGACCATGGGGGCAGAGCTGTCCTAGCTCAGGCTGGGGGCCACAGACCCCACACAGCATCCTCCTTGGAGGAAAACGTGGAGGAGAGGACGCAAAGACACAGGCAGGGGACCTGCAGAGCTCTGGGGAGGCGCTGCCTGTGGCCAAAGCTGCAACACCCCGGCTTCCGACAAATCCAAGATCTCCACAATATATAAATGTGCCCCAACCTAACAAAGGAAGTTGTGACCTAGATACCACACTCATCATGAGTGGTGATTTAAAAAAAAGAAGTAGAACAGGAAAAACCAATGGAGGTTACAAAGTAAAGAAATGTTACAGAAATTGTGAGCACACCACAAAAGGGTCAGAAGCGATAAATCCAGATAGGGCTAAAGAGCATGGAAAGCCACACCATAGGGAGGTCTTGCCTTGACAATCTACGACAAAACAGACCACACACATACCCTGGGACCCCTCATTTAGGGCTTTAGTTTCACTATTTCACTATTTCTATTGCGCGTGGTCATCTACCGGACTAAGCCCGGCCCTCCCTGCTGCGTGCTAGTCCCTCAGTCCGTAAGGGTCAACGATCAGCACCCTAGAGAAACGCACCTATCCGCTGCACGGTTGTGTTGGCGATTTCAAGGATACCCAGCAACCGATAACCTGTCCTACGTTTTGGCTGAAAACTGCTGAGCTGGCAGCAAACCACAGACCCTTACAGTAACGGCAACATCCGTTCCCTCTTCTATGGGCCTCTGTGCTACGGCAGCCACATCTCACCTGTAATCTGCGTAAACTCCAGGACAATAGAAGAGAGCTGTGAAGACACTTCTCTCTCTACAAATGGTGTCCAAGGTCAGTGTTATCCCATACACCGAGGTGAGCAAGAAGATCAAAAGGGCAAGTATAAATGCTTGATGATTTGATTCTCCAACACAGCTATTTATCCTCAAAACAGCATAGGGGGAAGAAAAAGCAAACATTTTTAAAAGTTGTCGATACAGATGGTAGCTAGATTCATCATGGTGATCATTTCATAATGAACATAAACGCTGAATCACGACGCTGTGCATCTGAAAGTAACATAACATTGTCAACCAAGTTCAGTTCAATGAAGAAGAAAGGTGCTCCATATAACTCACATAATAAACAAGAAAATTTTTAAAACTGGATAATGTGTGAATTTCAGTAACTAAAGACTAAGTTCTCTTATTTTTCAACTTAAGGGAATTAAACACTTGTCCACTGAGAGGTAGTCTCATAGTCTCTGCTCTTTCCAAAGTGAAATCATATCATTAAAGAACAAATTAAGTAAAAAGCAGAAGCCAGCTAACAAATCTTTCTAACTAGTAGCGAATCTATCACCCAACTATGAAGAGAGTTAATACTGTAGTCACCACAAAGAGGAATGGGTGATATCAGTTATGAAAACTTAAAAATACTAAACCACGGTATGAGAAAAAATACGTTAAATTGATATGTGTATCTATATATCTATATGTATAGGTGTGTGTGTGTGTGTATCAACATAACACAAAAATCCCAAGAGGTTAGAAACATGGTGTGGGGTTGAGAACGACTCAGTTATACGCAGACTAATCATCAGGGAAAAAGCTCTATCTCATGGCCACGTGTAGGGCAGAGGGTACTGGCATCCCTCGTGCCCACTGCACACCAGATGCCCCAGTGCGCAGCGATGTTCTACACAGAGCTGTCAGGCCCCCTGCAAACCAGCACTGTAAACAGGCCACCATACACACACACACACACACACACACACACACACACACACAAGAATACATGACAAACACCCAGAAGTGGAAAATTCAAAAGTGAAAATATCTGTTTACTCCTAAAGAAAGCCCGGGAAGAGCTGTCCCTGTACTTGAAACCACACTTGAAGTCCACTCCAAGGCCCTCCTGGCCTTGCCGCACCCTCCTCCTCCCCTACATCCCCTACTAGAGGTGGCAGGGGTGGGGGCGGAGGAGGGGGCAGGCTACATGACCAGAATCCTCAGCACCCTGGCCATAAGCAGCTTAATTCCCTGAACACAAGTGCCTAGAGAGCTAGAGCAGCAAACACGCAACTTATAGCATTCACATCGGAATCAACTACACCCCCTTTTAGATTCACTCAGTGAAACAGCAACCCCGTCTTCAAAAGTTACACATCATACCGTATGGGCCTTACGTGTCCTAGTTTGGCACTGCCCAGCCGGGAGGTACCAAAAAAGCCCAATTCTCAGGGCACCTGGGTGGCTCTGTCACTTAGGTGTCTGACTCTTGATCTCCACTTGGGTCATGATACCGTGGTTTGTGGGTTTGAGCCCTGCATTGGGCTCTGTGCTGACAGAGCAGAATCTGCTTGGGAGTCTCTCTCTCTCTCTCTCTCTCTCTCTCTCTCTGCCCCTCCCCCAATACCTCTCTTTCAAAATAAATATACAAAACTTAACAACAACAACAAAAAAAAGCCCACCTCTCTATAAATAACAAAACAGGAAGGTCCCTGGTAGGGCCTTCCCTCAACAATGAAGACCAGGAGTCATCAGAATGGTAAAGGACGTGCAGTGAGGGGACAGGGAACACTTTCTTGAGCTCTGTGTTCAAAAGGCACAGCATGGGGAAACCTGCCTTTATGGAGTCTGATCCCTTCTTTTTTTAAAAAACACCATTCGGCTGCAGATACTTCTCTTGCCGGAAGATAACTGAGGGGCAGCTCAGAAGGGAACAGCAAAATAGCACCAGCACCACCCTTCAGGAAACGACTGAGGGGGCTACATCTGTGAGACTGGGAAGCTGGTGACTCAGTGGGAACATCACGCCAGCGCACAAATATCTGCAAGGTGTAAAGCTGGGAACGAGTGAGATTTCGGGGGGGCGCAGGGGAGGGGCAAACGCGGCCAGGGTCTCGTGTGAATTTACCCTCTGAGGGCTCCCAAACTGCCCCAACATACCAGACACAATGGTGGTCCATTCTCCTCACACAGATGCCACAGATCCGGCAATGCCACGCCCGGGCTGGTCGCACCAGCTGGCACTTGGCACACCAGTCCTCCTTGACCCTGGCAGGGCTTCCAGCCAAGGCTCTGGAAGAGCCCTTAGGATCATCCTTCAGCGTGCGATTGTTGAGACTGACGGACGATTCCCCGCCCGGGAACCCTTTGGTCTTCTCCTGCCCTTTTCTGTTCAGGCATTCAGTCTGGCGGCTGCTGAGAGATCTGTCACTGCTTGCTGGATTTCTGAGGTAGCCTGGATTCTTCTTGGCTCTGTACAAGGCTAAGAGTATCAGAAATAACCCGCAGGTAAGAAGCGCCAGCTGAGTGGGCCCCACACGCCCTTTGGGGACCACTTCCTGCAGGAATACATAGTACATGTAGCCCAGAGAGAACAGTCCGAGGCTCAGGAAAAAGAGAGTCTGTTCTTTCCTTCTGTGAGTGAGGTAGTAGTACCACAGAGCCAGCACAGGAAGGGAGGTCAAAACCACCACCCCCAGGAGGAAATGCCAGGAAGCCACGCGGAGGAAGACAGGCAGTAGGATGAGTGGGGGGATGATGCTAATGTTAACTTTCTTGGCTCCCCTAAGCCAAGGAATTCGGAGGCGATCGGAAATCGTATCCATGATTCTTTCACAAGTCTCTGGCCGCACGGATTTACATGTAATCCATCTATTCAGAAGAGCACAAAGAGAAGGCACTTCACATGGGGTTTGCTAAATGAAAAACCACTGAACACCACAGGCCAAACAGCAGGATAAACGATAAAAGAGGCCAAAGGCCAAGTATTCTGCTTCCACATTACCAAACGTGAGCTTTTCGGATCACATATCATTGCTTAATATGAAAGAGAAGCTACCATTTAGAAATTCAACAGTTAAAAAAAAACCATTTCTCCTTGAAGCAAATACACAAAAACACAAACATATTCTGTACAAGTACTGTTTAGATTTAGAAGGATATAGAGACATAAGATCCACAAAACAATTCACAAGCTAGCTGCGAAAACAACATGGGAATTCAGAAAATATCAGGTAAGAGACAAAGCAGCAACATCGCCCAGTGAACTATTGTGGGCAAACGCCGTGGAGGGCTCAGATGGGAGTGAACCCTGTTGGGTGGAGTCACTAGAGGGGTCTCAGTGAAAACACAGTGGGCTCTGCGCGTGACCCGGATGGCTGGGTGGAACTGGCTCAGGGAGCTGGGGGGAAGGGAGGCAGGGCGGCAGCCCGGTGCAGAAGCACGTGTACGGCACAGACCTGTCCTGTGCCCCGGGAGTAAACCAGTCTAGCAAGGCCAGGGGGCTGCCTAAAAATGGAGACCAAACTGGTGAGGAGGAACGACAGAGCTTTGTGGACACACGGTATTTGTTGGCTTTTTTTTTTTTTTTTTTGCATACTTGGGCTGATAAGACAATGATCAGTTCAAGGAATAACTCTGACCGTAGACAATTTGGAAAAGGTGACAATGTGAAGGGGGGGGGAGTTAACTGCAGGAGAGTGGTACAGAGCAGCAGGACAGTGGAAAGACCGGGAGCCTATGTCCAGAGAAAGGTAAGGAGAGAACACAGCCACAGCCCAGGTCGGGAGGGCTAGGAGAGAGGAAGAGCTGGAAGGTTAATGGAGGAGCTGTGGTCTCAAACGATGGAGGTTGTGGAAACAGTATCATTTTTCCATTCATTAAAGGAGTGCTCCATTTTCTCAGTATGAACTTTAGACTGAGTCCATTTAAAAACACCTGTAAAAAAGACTACAGACACTATCAGGGAAGAGTTACAAAAGGACAATGAGGTCCTCAGGACTCTGGTAGTAAACTACAATGTCGCTTTTCATGTCGAGATGGATGCACCAAGCTCTAAGTCCGCAACATGCCCCTGTGGTGACTTTTTTACCCAGAAATAATTATTAAAAGGAAAAGCAACTTTGCAAACGTCCTTATTCTTCTCCCACACTATGCTTTCCATATGGCAACGATTTTAGATATAGAATTATGTAGAAAATGGATAAAAACCTCGTTATTACCGTTGGGCACCAAATTTTTCTCACTGATGTTAAAAATCATCTTTTTGGATAGTAATTTACAACACGTGGGGTTAATGGTGAAAATAAAAGCCAAATACAATAATATCAGTCAAGACTGTGTTGCTGCCCACGCTGAAAAGAGCCAGTTAGGGGAGGGAGGTGCCTTCTGGTGAGACCAGTTCCAACAGCCGGTCGGAACTGTTCAGCCCTCAAGACCCTTGGAGAGAACAGCCAGGTACCGACCAGCCTCAGGTAGTTGGTCACAAGATGCTGAGACCACTGAGAATATAGGCACTTCCTGGTACTAAAGTGCTCATTTTAAATTTACAGATTCTGTGGGCCTGCACTTTTTTTATACATTTAATGTGTCACTATCCCTTTATTTGCCTGTTCTCTCCAACATCTTCTCCCTTTAAAAATGAAAAAAAAATAATAATAATAATGTCCTGCTAAACTGAGCCAAACAGACAGCTGTACAGTTGTGCACTACGGAGTAATTCACCTTGACAAAACCCTCACGCTTAACACGGAAGACGACTCTCAATTTTAGACCCTTGGAAATACCATCAGGAGCAAATTCTGGGTGTTGTGGATGGCTAAGCTTAAAGTATGCATGGTAGTTTGCAAAAGGGCCAGGGGCTCAGCATCAAAAACACTCCGCCCCTTACCTATCGCACCCTTCATCGAGATCTTGGCAATCACACAAACTGGCAGCCACGTGGTTCTTTTCCCCATTTCGATCTATGTACTCGCAGCAGCACAGGGGCTCCAATTCAGGTTCTTCTGCTTTGTTTGTCTTCACTGGCTTCATACTGCCCTTCTGTGTCGCACCTGTCACCATGAGGGGTAAGAAGCCCTCAGAAGGTAAAGGTGGAAAGAACACAACTCATCTTGTAAACACATCCACGCCTCTCTCTGATTTTCCGCCAACGCCTGCGAAATCAAAAATGAGAATAAAGAGGGGGGGAGGGGGTGTCTCATTCTCTTCAGGCTTTTCCTCTCTCGGCTTGGCCAGACAGGGAGCTTTAGGGGCTCCCAACTGCGTTCACCGCCCCTTCCCACCAAGGCTGGAGCCGTCTGGGCACCAGCCGTTCCCATGGTGACAGCGACCACACGGCCCCCGGACAGACAGCCAAGGCGCGGGCGGCTGCGCTCACCTGCCGGTGCAGGCTGGGGAGGGCCGCGCGGTCCCCGCCCAAAGCATGAGCGCAGGTGGAAACTCACCCTCGGGGCTGCGGCCGGCGTGTGCACCCGGCTTTGGGGAGGCCACCAGGTGCCCGCGCAAAGCTCGGAGTCGCTGTCCAGCCCCACGGCTCCGGCTCCGCGCAGGGCGCCCCTCTCCCGCCTCCGCCGACCATGAGGCGTGGGAGGGCCGCAGCGCCGCCCCGCCCGAAGAATGACCTTGGAAGGGAAGTTACCTGCGCTCCAGGGCCGAGGTGCAGCAGCAGCCAAAGAGGCCGAGGCGGAGGGGAGAACGGCCGGTTCCTCCCAAGGCGCGGACGCGTCTTCCAGTTCGGTGCCGCTGGGCTCTCGGTGTGACGGCTGGAGTCTCGAGGACCCCGGCTCCGCTCCGCGCGCCTTCGCCGCCGCCCACCTGTGAGCACAGCCGGCCGCGGCCCGGGCAGTGCGCCCGCCTCCCCGCCACCCTCTTGCCCGCCGGGCTCGGCGTGGCAAGTCCGCGCGCGCTTCCGGGTGCCC
>NC_043704.1:60318092-60369188 GCF_006229205.1 Suricata suricatta | reverse complement strand
GGGCGGTACGTGGGCGGGGCAAGCCCAAGCTCACGGCCGGGAGAGGTGCCCACGGAAAGTCGGGAACCCCGGGACCCGGAGGATTCCCAAAGTACTGGGGACTCGTTGGTCCGCCAGCCTTCATTCAGACGCCGGCAACAGGCTCTGGGGGAGATCACCACCGCGAACAGTTACCTAGGACCGCCCCCAAATTCTCCAGCCTTCCCCTTAAAGGCCCATCGCTGTCCCTGATCTGTTAATTTATAAAACTCGTTCATTTTCATGATTTCTGGCAAGCAGATTCTACATTAGACCAGCAGGCCTACTGGTACTTATGTTCCAACAGTCTGCGTATTTGAAATGAAACTGCTCGAAGAGGAGCGTAGAATCCTCTTTGGGTTTTATTTTTGCACAAAATTTTAAAAGAATGTAGGCCCATTACACTTTTTCACTGTAGCAGCATTTTTAGTTATTTTTGTTTTGGGAGGGGGGTTTAACAGAAGAAGAAAAACTACAACTCAGACATTTTGAGTTTTATTGATATTAATTTACATAACAGGCTTAAATGCAATTAATTGAATTCTACATACATACATGTTGTCTTAATCTAAAAAGCAAGTTTGTTAATTTTCTTTGAGGTATATTTATGAAGTAGAAGTTTTAAAGAACATCACAAAATTATTCAGCTTGTCTCTGATCATTTTTGTGAATTTAACAGAGAACAAGTCTTCAAGTTTAATATCCAGTGACTCTTGCTCACAGACAGACACTTCATAAATCCTTATTTAAAAAAAAAACCCAGGTTAGTACACAGGTACCCCAAGGTAGGTTTGTGGGGAACCACCCAGAGAAATCCATTTTTCCTGTAATCAGGTCAATACTTTCATTCTCTATAGGCATCTCAAAAATTACTTTAGCAATCTCATGTGGCTTTGGTGACTCTGGGGTGAAAAGAAGAAACATATAACTAAAGGGAAGCATTGTCCAAACAGTAAGAATATATACAAATTATTCCATGCTATCTTTCTCTTGTTCCAAAGGCATAATATTAAGACATACATGCCTAAAAACTTCTGATGAAAGAGCCAAATCTTCTGACTTAGAATTTGAGTCAACAAACTAGTACTGGGACATAGTGCCCCCAAAAGTTTTTACTGAAGAGGTGAAGATTGCGTCTGGTTATAACTTACCAGTTGAAACAAGCCACACACATGAATGAATAAGTGAAGACATATATGACTACTGAAAAGTAACCCACAGATTATTTTCAACCATGTGGTTGACTTCCACCATGAAAGAGTGCTAAGCTGAAGCCATGCTTAGTTCAAGTATTCATTTGATCTGTCACTAAGATTTGCCCAGATTTTAACATACCTCTCTCGTTTTTAAAATCAGAGCATGGTTCTTCATTTTGAGTGTTGGTATCCTACATGTCTCCTTTTCCAAAATATACTCTTCTGCCACTTGATATATGAAGAGGCAAGATAATCTCACCTCTCATAGCTCCTGAAACAACTATACCTTCAAAAAGATACAACATGGCTCAAAAACCTTTCAGATAGTAATTACCAAGTTGCAGACTCAAAACATGACTACTGAACTCCCATGCTAAAAAAAAAAAAAAAAATGAAGACACTGTAATATTTAC
Source organism: Suricata suricatta (assembly GCF_006229205.1). Lineage (NCBI taxonomy): Eukaryota > Metazoa > Chordata > Mammalia > Carnivora > Herpestidae > Suricata > Suricata suricatta. The sequence goes on along the minus strand of NC_043704.1, from coordinate 60,367,561 downwards.
AGTACTTAGAAATGTTATATGCCTGAAACCTGGTCCTTCAAAATTCATAATGAGAGAGAAGTTTATTCTTAAATTGTTTTCTTTAGTATCTTGAATGTATCTTGGCTGGGAAGCAGCCTGTTGTACACGTACTGATTCTGTGCTAACAGATAAAGCATCAAACTTCAAACCTCCCTGTAAAAACAAGGCCATACTATTCTGTTCGGTGTGTCTCATTTTCTTTTTGTATCATAGAAATTCAAGTCCATGACATTTTTCACTAGAAATAGCCACTGGAGCATATTTCCACTGGAGAAGTCCACTGCTTAGAATTATGTATAAGAAGTGAAAGAATGGATGGTTAAGGCCATCAGAGATTAGTCGTCACATTAATGTTATTAAAAAGAATGTTCGTATTAGAAGTATCAATAATGAGAAGATACGGAAATGTTCCTGTGACAGTTAAAATCCTTCATCCTCTGATTTTCTTCAAATGTTTTCTTTTAGTTCCAAGTATCTCTGTGGTTTCAGGCCTTGAGATCACTAGCTTTTGACAATCATGCCAGTCTTGTTCTTATTTAGTAGATCAAAAGTTCTCTGAAGCATAATGAGTGAGCTCTTTAACTACAAACAAGATTAATTTCAAAATCAGATTAAATTTTTTCTGATTGTTTTTATGCCAAAAGTTTACATTTATATATTCAATATAGTTATGTTTCTGCTGATGCCCAGATGAAAGACCGAACTTATAAAACAGCTAGAGGTCAGTTCGCCTGCTCAGGAGCTCTTCTCCCAGCATGGTCCTGCTGCACATTCTGCCTCCGAGAAGGTGGTTTCCTTAAATGGTTTCTTAAGTGGCGGTGGTCTCGTCACTGTCCCCTGAAGGACTCAAGTTCCACCTCCAGGCCTTTGCTACCTCCTTCATGCTTGCATTCACCTGAGACTTACCCATCCCCCCCATCTCCATGACACCTTCCCTCAAACTCCCAAAGCATTATTACTTACTTGACACTTATCTTTGTCCTTTTTCTTTTTCTTTTTTAAATTTTGAGAGAGTATGGGGGGGGGGGGTGGAGAGAGAATCTCAAGCAGGCTTTGCTCCAACCTGGGATGGGGGGAGGGGTGAGATTCAACACTGCAATCACGGTCACGATCTGAGCTGAATCCAAGAGTTGGTTGCTTAACTGACTGAGCCACCCAGGTGCCCCAACTTTGTACATTTTTATAGCTTTTAACAATACACATGCACACCAGATTTTTCTAATAAAATTATAGGCAACTTGAGAACAAGAATTATCTTTGTATTCATTCATTTGTTCATTCAGTAAATGGTAGTTGCTTACCTTGTACATGCTGAGTTTGTACTAAGCTCAGCACTGCATGTACAATAGTGAACCAAAGAGGCACCGTCCCTGCCGTCCTGGAGTTGACAGACTGTGAGAGATACAGGGCTAAGACGTACCATCACATATATAGATCTATGCTCACACAATGTGTTCGAATTCTGGCTGGAGGATGGTAGTGTCATTTTCCGAGATTACGTCAATTAGAGGAGAATTAGGCCTAGCTCAGGATGAAAACTAAAGGCTGCTTCGGGTTTGATCAATGTGTGGGAGCCTATTAGCATCCAGGTGCAGATGCCAAGTCAACAAGTGACCGCATGTGTGGAGCTCAGGGAAAGGTCTAGGGTCAGGGAGATGGATCTGGAAGTCGGTGGCACACGTGGCACAAGTTAGGGGAGTGAATGCGGCCACCTGAAGGGAAGGCGCGGAGAGAAGAGAATCTAATGAAGAAAGCCTGGAGCACTGGGCCAGGAAGAGGTCAGGTAGAGGAGACAGTTTTAACCAGCAAAAGGTCGTTTTACTTTATGCTAAGCAGAAGAAACCAGTCACAAAAGACCATATAGTATATGATTCCATTTATATGAAATATCCAGAGTGGGCAAACCCATAGGAATAAGAAGATCAGTGACTGTAGAAGCTGAGAGAGTGAAGGAACGTGAGAGACTGCTAATGGATGTAGGGTGTCTTCTGGGGGTGACAAACATGCTCTGGAATTAGTGGTGATGGTTGTATAACTTTGTGAGTATATTAAGAATTCTTTAAAAGGTGAATTTATAGGATGTCAATTAAAGCACAATAAAGCTGGGTTTTTTTCTTATGGTTTTAAAGAAGGCAAGATTAGATACATTTCAAGAAAAGAGTGGTCAGCTCTGTCAAATGCTCAGGCTGTAAGATGAAAAACTAAAAAAGCTATATTAATTTTAACAACCAGAGTCTGTCACTGGGGACTTTAGCCCAAGTAATATCAGTGCAAGGTGTGGGGAAGAAAACAAGGCAGGAGCGAGCTGAAGAGCAAATACTGCTTAAATATAGGCATCCAATTTTGCTTCCTCCTGAAACTCCACTAAAAGCACAATAAAGAGACTCTTGAAAGGCATAAATCCACAAGGACAGGACAGGGAGAACAGAAAGGCGAAAGCAGCAAGACAGCTTTGGAAATGAGAAACCAGATGGATGATCTTGGAGACCAGAAAAAGTGGACTTGCAAGCTAACTGCAGAGAAAGCTGAGAACCAACCAAATCTACCTTGAAGGATCCTCAAAAGCCTCAGGAACTGACAGGAATCTCTGGAAGTGGGAATAAGTAAGAGGAACTAATGTAACGACTGTATGGCATTTGAGCTCTTCCACTACCTGTTAGAAGTGTACAACTTTTTTTTCTGGGGAGGCTAGAACAGAGGATCTCTGGCTGACGCAGGGACAAGAGACACTTAGGACAGTAGTGCCATCCCCAAAATGGGGATTATATGAGAAAGTGTTGCGACCATCTTCCTCTGCCCTGCCCTCTTCCATCCCTTTACTTTCTCCCTGCTCCTTAAATGCTGGCAGCCAGCCCTTAATCTTTCTGGCGGAGACCGGAAGACTCTTCTCTGTAGAAACTGACCAATTGAGGAGGAAAGACGTAAAGGTAGTGATATCAGGATTTCTCAACCAACAGCCCAGCCAGATCTACAAAGAAGTTCAAGAGACACCAGCCCAACCTACATTATGGGCTTAAGAGTTTCTGATCCACACAAGCAGACAACCAAGAACTACAGACATTTAATGAAATCTCACTTTAAGGACAGAAATCAAAATGAGGGAAACATCTTGATGGAAAGTGAGTATGCAAGAATAAGGGGACATGTTTTTAGCCATTTAGTTATAGGATCAGAATGATGAAGATGCTATAGGCATTTAAAAATATCATAATGCCATAAAAAAATTCAGAGAAGTAACAGGTTTTTGGAATCAAAACTTGTTTACTAACAGTTGAAGAGTCAATTTCATGAAGATTAAGTTGAGGAACTCTGAGGAAGCAGAACAAAAAGGCAAAGATGGAAGCTGAAGAGAAAAAGTATGGACAGCCTGTCCAAAAGAAAGCAGACATCTCGATTTTAGGAGCTGCAGAAAGTCAGAAAAGAGAGTGGAGGAGAGGAGATCATCAATTGTATAATTCAGTATTCCCTAAAACTGAAGGGCATGAGTTTCCAGATTAAAGGTGAGGAATGGTAACAGCCTCAGAATTTTCAACGGCAACACTAGAAGCAGAAAAACAATGGGGCAATGTCTTAAAGACTCTGAAGGGACATTGTTTCCGAGCCAGAGTTCTCTTCCCAGCCAAACTCGTAATCAAGGGGAAGGATGGAGTAAAAAACTTGCACACAAGTTTAAGATGAAGTCTTAAAATATTTATCTCCATGCTCTCTTTCTTAGGATGCTGCTAGAGAATATGCTCCATTAAAAAAGGAGGGAGGAAACCAGGAAAGCAGAAAACATTCTGGATCCAGGAAGCAGAGCAGGTGCTCCCCAGGAATTCCCAGGATGGAGCTGTGAACCTGCAGAAAGGGCCCCTGGGCCAGACAGGAGGAGCCCATCAGGAGGGTCCCTGCCCAGAATACCCGAGGTGAATGAAGGTTATGAAAGGAGACTTATAAACAACCAGAGTTTTAGGAGATGAGATACTTATAAATAAAATGGTTAACAAATCAACTATAATAAGACAGTTCCGGCAATAAGAAAAAGCACAGAAAAGAAAAAGTAGGCCTGGTTTATTCCATGGCTCAGCCCAGAAGAGCAAACTTTGTCAAAACAAAGTAAATACTAGATACGGATCAAATCAGGATTATCACTTCCTTGGGAGGATGGGGGAATCAGAAACGGGAGCAGGAAGAGGTGAAAGAAAAGGAAACAAAATGTTTGTCTTCCATAATAGGTCAAATGATTATGTCCAAAACTAGAAAATCAGGAAGTATCAATGCAGCCTGTTGTTTATAAATATGGAGGCAAACACCAAACGAAACTAAAAGAGTTAAGGGTGGTTGTGTTTGGGACAGTATATAGTGGGACTGCTGTTTTGCTGAACAATCCTGGTAAAACAAGTTGACCGTGTGAAGGAGTGACTTTGGTAACAATAAAACCTTAAAAAAGTGAACAGATTATGAAGGATAAAGTAGTGACAGCCACCACAGGCAACTGGGAAAGAGCCCAACTGTGAAAGGGAGCAAAGAGACAGAGGGGCAGAGAGAGAAGGATGTGGACAGCGTGGGTGCTTTAATGCAGGAGAGACCAGAGCAGGGGCCACGTGCAGATGGGAAAGATCCAGCTGAAAGAGGGAGACGGACCGACGGATGGACAGGTCTCCCGCCAGCACATGCTGAGACCCTCCTCACAGGCATGCTCGGACAGCCATGGAAGGAGGACGGGTGCAGCGACTGGAAGGTCTGTAGATCTGGTTAGAGGAGAGGAAGACTCTCTTTTCTCTTCGAGGCAGAGTCATCCCTGAGAGTCAGAGGAGCAGGAGGCGGAGGAGAAGTGCAAGTTGGCCCATTCCCGCTGAGAGGGGGAGGGGGAGGGCGCCAGGCGCTGCAGACACGCACACGTGAGGAATGCGGGGGGGCCCCTTTCATGCCCCACAGGGTGTCCTGAGAAATGCTCAATAACTGAATCTTCTAAGAAACCAATGCATAGAAGAAGGAAGCAAAATATTAATAGTGGCTATGTCTGGATGCTAGAACTATAGGTTTTCTTCTCTCCTACATTCACTTTTTTATCTTGAAAAGTACACATATACTGTATTATGATGAAAACAGTAATCTTTATTTTTTTTTCAAAGGGAATCCTAAGTTTTGGCTTATATCATATTGATGATACTGTCTTCAAGAGATAAACACCAGAACAACCTAAGTGTTCATTCTTTAATGGAGAACTGATAAAATAAGTAATTATGGCACATGTATACAGTTGAGTTCTATGCACTTGTTAAGAGGAACTGCTTTATATGCTAATCCGGTAGCACTTCCAAGATACATGGCTAATAGATAGAAACAAAATAATCAGCAGTGTGCACAGCGCGCTTCCGCAAAAAGTTAATACCAAGCACCACTTTTTACATGGAAGTGTCAATGAAAAGACTGAGGTAGATGTATACAGTTGACCTTTGAACAACACAGGTTTGAACTGTATGGGTGCACTCACATGCAGATCTCTAACAGGACAGTACTGTAAATGTGTTTTCCTTATGATCTTAATAACATTTTCTTTTCTCTAGATTACTTTATTATAGAATACAGCACATAATACATGTAACATATAAAATATGTATTAATTGAGAGGCGCCTGGGTGGCTCAGTCAGTTAAGCGTCCAACTTTGGCTCAGGTCATGATCTCACAGTTTGTGGGTTTGAGCCCCATGTCGGGCTCCATGCTGGCAGCTCAGAGCTGGAGCCTGTTTTGGATTCTGTGTCTCCCTCTCTCTGCCCTTCCCCTGATTAAGATGGTTCTCTCTCTCAAAAATAAATTTTTAAAAAATTTTAAGTAAAATAAAATAAAAATGTGTTAATTGACTGCGTTATCAGTAAGGCTTCTGTTCCACAGTAGGCTATAGTAGTTGAGTTTTGGAGGAGTCAAAAGTTATATGTGATTTTCGACTGTGCAGTGCTCAGCACCCCTAACCTCGGCATTATTCAAGAGTCCAATGTACATGCTGATATGGAAACATCTTCAAAATATATTACTAATTGTAAAATGAGAGTATGTACAGTATGCTCCCATTTTGGAAAAATGAGACTATACATATAAATGCATACTATAGAAACTGGCAAGGGTGGTTGCCTCTTGGAGGGGGTTCTTCAAATAATGGGGTAGTAAATATTCTCACACAACACAACTGGTTCATACTCGTATGAAAGTACTAAGTACTGTGGTACACAGAGTTGCCTACCTGTTCAAGCATCACGATGGAGTCTCGGAGCACTCCTTTTAAATGACGGGCCTGGTCTTTGTTCTTCTCAGTATTCTCTGCTCTTGACAGCATACCAGAGGCTAAACTGAAAAAAAAAAATCTTAAAAATCAGGGAAATAGCTTCTAATCTTGTCATTTCTAGAAATCATCAGTGTCCTATAAATTTCCAAGCAAAGCAAAACATTAAATTTTTTAAAAAGCTTATGACTATAGTATAGCTAGAAGACCAAAATCTCTAAACGAATTCCGTTTTCTGCAGCTAGAGAATTACTGAAATAATAACAGGTTGGGGGAAAAAAGACTTACTACAGAGATTTCTCTTCTTGGAGGTGGAGACGGTAAAGGGACTGAGCAGCAGATTCTATCTTTGACAGCTTCAGAAACAGCGTCACGTTCAACAGAACGAGCAACAGCAAACTGGACAGAGCAAATTGTACCTGGTTACTCCACTCTTACCCAGACCTAACACACTACCATGTGCAGAACAGACACGCAAAAACTTTTAAAATGTATGTTGTCCAGACTAGTTTCCAATTATTGTTATTATTTAAATCAGTCATCTCTATTTTATTGTATGAGATCATTACTTTTAGGTAATCAGTGGATGGTGAAGAAAAAGTTAGAAGGTAATTGGGTGACAATAAAGTCCTCAAAAAGACAGGTTGGGATTATCCCTGACATCTTTTCTCTCTGTGAGGAATCCCAGCCAGTGCTGATGTGTGACCACTAGCTTAGAATCTACCAGGTAAGCTTGAGAGATCTATTTCTGGGTACTTTCAGCTTAAGCAATTATACCCCCATTATGCTGCAACAAAAAGGAAATGAAGATCAATATGGACTTGATCTTACGTAGATGGTCATGCACCTTATTCCCTGTCAAAGCCAAAACAAATTTTTTAAACTACTATTCAGCAAAACTTTCTTCTAGTTCAACTTAGACAAAGAAAGTATCAAATCCCAAGTATACATGAATTGTATCATACATAAAACATTACATGCTAAATGAATTTACTGTATTGGTCCTCACAGCAGCCTTTCAAGTGAATGGATGTATGTCTTATTACACATATATACAAATATATATATGGCATCATATTTCTCCTAAATTTTCTGTTAAAATACCGACTTGCCCTTAAAAATATATAGTATTCACCTTTACCTGCCCAGAAGATTTTTTAAAAAATGAAAGCTAAGGTAGGAGCAAGAAAATCAAATCTATGAAATTACTGTGGCACTGAAATAGTATACAGATCAGCATTTCAACCTCTGACTATAAATTTTCTACACAGCAATAAAAAGATCACTGCTAATATTTAACATTCAAAATTATTAGAGCAAACTGACTTAAGAAGAATATGAAAACCTTTTGTAAAGCTCAAAGGTATATCAAACATTTTGTATGTTCTGAAATCTATAATTAGAAAAAGTAGTGGATATAAGAACTTCATTCCAAAATATATATCCCCAGAGTGTACCACACAGTCAGAACCAATTCAATTAAATCTAATGGACTACCTCAATATTCAGATACAGCCACGTAGATAACAGTCATCTAAATATGTCTGTCTGAGAGGATGCCTATAGACTAAGGTTCTTGATCACTGCTGGAGGCCTTCTGACTCAATCTCTGGGACTAAGGTCTAGAAATCTGCATTTTAGCAAATGATCCTAAAGGGTAAGGATCATTGGTCTAATCAAATAGAGTAAAATAGCACTTTTGGGATTTCACAGGCCTGCATATATAAACATTCTCTTTAAATCTATGGAACTTCCAGTAAAAACCTATGATGGTAAAAATAAATCAGATTAATTTTTTAAAAACAAAACATTCATTGAATGTGTATTTGGCATTCCCTCAGATTTAATAATTCTCCTGAAAATCATACATCAAAAACTGTTAGACTGAAGCATAAATTAATGTTTTTATAAACCAAACTTAGTGGCATTTCTTTTTTTCTTTTAATTTTTTTAATGTTTATTTAGTTTTGAGAGAGAGAGAGAGCATGAACAAGAGAGGAGCAGAGAGAGGGAGACACAGAGTCCGAAGCAGGCTCCAGGCTCTGAGCTGTTAGCACAGAGCCAAATGCAGGGCTCAAACTCACCCAAATGAGAGATCATGACCTGAGCTGAAGTGGGATGCTTAACTGACTGAGCCACCCAGTGCCCCAAATAGTGGCAATTTCTACACAATAATATACAAGTGCATTCAAATACTTTTAGAAACAAAAGATAAGTGAAGACACAAGCAAAATAAACATGCAAAACAAATACTTACAAAATACTCATCACCACAATAAGGGCAGTATTACACATTTCCGTTTCCTTTTTCTTTCCTGCAGATCACAAACACACACACACACAAACACACACACACACACACACACACACACAAAACCTACATTAGAACAGGATTGTGATTAACACTGGTTAAAATATAATTTCATTTGATGAACTGAGGGTTGAAGGGAGGGGGAAGAGGTGGTGGTAATGGTGGAGGACACTTATGGGGAAGAGCACTGGGTGTTGTATGGAAACCAATTTGACAATAAACTATTTAAAAATATATATATAATTTCATTTGAAAAGAAATGGAGAAGAAATTTTGTACAAGAATTGTAAAAACAATTCGATATAGGGTAAATTTCCAGCACCCTTTTTTGATTTCTAATGTCCTGACTAATGTGAAACAAACCTACAAAAAGAAAACCTATGCCAGTCTGGCAAATTTGGCCTACATTACAATTAATTTACTCTAAATAAATAAGCAATTCAATGCATCATGTATGATCTCTAGCTAAATTCCATCTCTGCAAATAATATTTGAGTTGGGTTTATATACAATGCTTCCCTCCTTAAATTTTTTAATCATCCTCACCTGTTCTCTATTGCCCAAACTTTTAAATTCAAATAAACACTCACACGAAGCTACAAGCCTTAGAAGAGGATTTGGTAATGTAGGCTGAGAAGGATGACGGTTGGATAGTTCTAAGAGACAGGGAGTAACACGAGAGGCAAGATATCTTCAAATTTGAGAATGGGGACAATAAGAGTCAAATTCCATCTTCACAATTTGCTGGCTTGGACCGGACAGGTACAGGACTAAAAGCATATGATCAGTTTAGTACTTTCAATGGCAGAAGTCAAGTGTCTGTAAAGACTAGGTAGGAAGTTAACGAGTGAAACGGCCAGCAGCCAGGGACAGTGGTGGGGACGGATGACTCAGGGGCACATGCTCTAAGGGCACAGCTTCTACTAAGCTTCACTGTTGCTGTGAAGGGATTTAGGTCCAGAGCCGTCAGATGTGAGGTTTTACCTAAAAACGGTCACCTTTTAAAATACCATGTGGGCCCAATAAAATACATCTATTGGCCATATGCATGCCATTTTGCATCTGCTTCTTTACATTTACACATTAGTTATACTGAAGGAACTTGAGTTTGATTAACATCAGAAAAGGAGAGAAAAAAGGGAAACCTCCTAACTGCTATGTCCTATAAATGAGACATATACTGCTTCCTGTAAGTAAACTAAAATCTTTCATCTGTTTGCTACGTAACAGCCACCTGAAATATCCCCTTTGGCATCCGAGCCCACGTCTCCAGAAGAGCGCTGAGAAGAAAGTTTAGGAACCGTTTCTGCTGTTCGGTTGAATGTTCGCCTTCTCCTTCGTAAGCCACTAAGTTTTCCAGTGTCTTCGATGGACTGATTTAACACAGATTCTTCCATTAATAAGTCTGATTCTAAGAAGGAAAAAAAAAAAAAACTTTAGACAGCAGAGAAACCTTCTTGACTATAAAATGTGAGGGTGGGGAGGGGTTTTTTTGTTTTCAGTTTTGTTTTTAATCTTTTTAATTGTTTTATTTATTTTGAGAGAGGTAGAGACAGAGCATTAGCAGGGGAAGAGAAGAGAGAGGGAGACACAGAATCCAAAGCAGGCTCCACGCCCTGACCTGTCAGCACAGAGCCCAATGCGGGGCTTGAACCCACAAACCACAAGATCATGAAACTGAACCAAAGTCGGACACTTAACTGACTGAGCCACCCAGTGGCTCCTTCAGTTTGTTTTTTTTAAAGCCTTGGTAACTTTCTTTAACTGTTACTTAGGTTCTTATGGCCTAGATTCAAACCTTACTATTAATAAAAAGTTTTGGAGGGTAAAGTGATCCTATAATGAGGCTTCACTATTCTAAGAAGAATGAACTGTATTAATAAATGATGGGACCATCAGAGCAAATTCACCATGTGCTATATTAAATATTAACATAACGATTTCAGTTATGGCAACAACAGGCTACGCATTTACACTGGATCCTTAGAAAGATTTCCAAGAAAGACTGTGGTACTTGATTGTCAATATCAAAGGAAGGAGGAGCATATGATAGTCCTAGTTTATAAATGAGGGTTTGCAAAAAAAGTAAGTACTGGTAAGAAAAATCTGCAAACAACCTGAAAACCTCATTTTTGTCATTTGTTTTGACCTTTCCTTCACCAGACTTTTTATTAGAAGCTCATTATCCAGTGGCCAAACTAATTTTTGAATTTCATTTTCTTTGCTCTTGATTAGGAGCTTAATATTGAATAGCCAAGAGAGAAGACCAGAAAAAATAATCAACAAACTAAATAATTAAGCCTTCATTTACCCTGAGTTGACTGACCCCCAGCTTTTCTTTAACCAGAATTATGTTCATGTATATATCTGTATTTTTTCTCATGTTTTATTTTAAGGAACATCCAAACAGACAACTATATCACTTCCCCCATTCCAGTCCCCATCTCCAGCAACTCCATACAGGAACGTGTTACCATTGCTAAGTGGGCCTGCATAAACCAGAGAAGCTGCATTGATAAGGATTGTGAGTGGAGGTGGGGCCACCAACGAACAAAAGTGCATATTTATGATAAGTTATGCAGTCTCTCACTAGTCAGCCTTCCTGGCTCCTTGCAGGGAATGTGACAGCGCCTAACTGTGTGATCTTAGACTAGTCACTTAACCTCTCTGTTTCAGTATTTATTCTTTAGCAAAATGGAAAAAAAATAATAGTACCTACCGCACAGTGTTGTAATGGGTTGATTCTTATAAAGCATACAGAACATGTCTGACGTATAATAAGCATAATAGGAGTGTTTGTTAGACCAGTGAAAATTAAAAGTTTCCAAATTCCAAGTGGAGTAGTTAGGACCACTTCAGTGGGAGTCAATTCAACATCATCTGCTATGAATCCAAATGAGGAATCAATCTGTTCTGATTGATAAATCAAGTAATAGATAAACCAAGTAATTTACAAACCAAGCTGTTTGAAAGAGTCCTCCAACGAACTCCAGGAATTCTTCTCAATTAGAGATTTGATAATGCCCCATGGTTGTTTTCTGTATTTCAAATCTGTAGAAACTCTAATAAAATAAGGAGGAAAAAAGCTTACTTAAAGGAAATAATTTAGTTCTATTATAGTTCTATCTATAATCTAAATGTAAGACTATATCCACTGGAAAGCCAAAGGACTCTGTCATTAAGACTATGAAAGAAAATGTATTCACTTGTTAAAAAATTACTATATGCTGCTAATAATTTCATGAAATTTTCCTTCTAAGTACTTGGCATTTTCTTCTTTCCTTTCTCTAGCCCTGGATTTTCTTTCTTTAAACAGCAATAAAGGCTCAAAATAAATTCTAAATTTTCTAAATTCCTTATATAAAAAAATTTCTAGTGGTCATAAATGAAGTGAAAGTAACTACATTAACTAAGACCAGGCAAAGCACACAGTGGCCCATCACTATCTTCCAACATTTTTTATTTCCCATTGCAGCAATTTGCTCACCATGTGCTCCTTAAGAACTCACAGCTGCCTTGACATTAAACAAGGCCCTGTGAGTAGTTCTGGCCATGGGGTGATGAACGCCGTTCCACATCTCTCTTTTCCTATAGCAACTGAAACAACACACGTCTGGCTGGTGCAGCTACACGATGTCAAAGTGCTCAGTGGCTGCGGCCTTGAGTAAGGAGCCCCACCCTCTGCTGACCACTGGTGGACACATAATTTGAGCAAGAAATAAAGCTTGGTTGTCTAAGGCCACTACTAAGATCTTAGGATTGATAGGTTCCAGAATACCTACCCTGACTAAAGCACTCATTTAGGATAGCTCACCTCAGCCGGCATTTCTGTTTTGAGGATCGGATGATATGGTATCTGGTCAGGGTATAGAAATAGTCATGGTAGGGGACATCATGTGTCAGTACTTCTGAATCTACCAAGTAAAACTGTGCTTCCCGACTTTCTTTATACAGTGTCTGTCAAAATAAAATAAAACATATTTTTGCATGTTCAAGTTTAATATATCAAATTCCTTGCCAATTTAGAACATATATACTAGAATTTCTTCTCACAAATTACAAAAGACATGAGAAGCCTATATGCAAAGCCAGAAGAGCCTCCATGTTGGCCATACAATCTATGAATTGAGAAGATGGGACCTGCAGAAATAGTATTTGTTGCCTCTCTCTCATTTCATTGTACAATTATTTTTTTTTCTTTCTTTTAGGTATGAGGAGGAGAGTCTCTTGTGTATGCTATTAGTGTATAAAGATTTTTAAATGTTCCTGATTAGGGGAACAATTCAAAATTCAAACTGAATGAAGCAAGGACTGACCCCAAAATTCATAAATACTTAACAATCATACTTCAATAAAAAAGCAAAGGAAGGGAACAACCAAAGAAAACACTGCTTTTCTTAAACAGGATTTGGAGTGGTTACTGGCCAAACTTTTCCTCATTTTAACGGTAACCTTTCTACCTATCCTGTAACGTTATCAAAGATTCCCCAACATCAAAATACCAAGCTTTTCTTAAATAAGTCCTTTTAAACACTGGACAAAAACCATAATAGCATAACCAGTTCACATGTTAAGATATTTTCTATTTGCAGAACAGATACTCTATACTTCAACACAAATTGGTCAAACACAAACTCTACTATAAAGACAATGACACACCAGCCACTGAGTAGAGCACTGAATATCTTATCATCTCTTCCCATACATCACAGCACCCCTCTAGTTATTTGGCTATAACTCTTGACATGATCCCATATATCAGATTCCAGTAATGTTCTTTATTAAATTTATTATGAAAAAGTTAAAACAAACACAAGAGTAAAAATGAGGTATAATGAACCCTCATGAACTCATCAACCAGCTTCAACAATGTTAACTCTTACCCAGTCCTGCTTCACCTGTACCCCCTCCCTCTACCACCATGCTCTGCCTGGATGGATTACTTTTAAAGGATACCCCAGACATCAGTATAGTTTTATTCATAAATTTACCAGTGTATCTATTTCTTCAGTGTGTCTCTTTAAAAGATATTCTATTCTTTAAAATATAGCTACAGTACCATTAATACATGTAAAAAATTAGTAATTCCTTAAATCTCCCAAATATATTTTTAGTTGGTTTGTTTGAATTAGGATCGGTTGATCTGGTTGATATGCCCCTTCAGCCTTTTTTTAATCTATAACAGTTTCTCCTCCCCTCCTCCCCCCACCTTTTTTTTTTGCCATTTATTTCTTTAAATTGTCTTGTAAACCAGTGACTATGACAGGCTTCTCTCTTCCCACATACATGATTCTTTTGGAATACTGATGGAGGAAACATACCTGCTTTTCAGTGGCAGTGGTTCGCTTTCCTGTAAGTGGATTATTAAGGACTATAGTGTAGGTCATGGTTCTCAGTTGATCGCCTCCAGGTTCTACTTTCCAAGGGGTGGACACTACATCTAATCACAGTAAATGTAAAGAGTTGGTTCTAAAACTCTCAAAAGTGTGACTTGAAATAGAATCAGAGGTAGGGTTTTTTAAAGTATAATTAACATACAGTGTTGTATTAGTTTCAGGTGTACAATATAATGATTTAACAGTCCTATACTTCACCCAGTGCTCATCATGGTAAATGTACTCTTAATCTCCTTCACCTATTTCACGCATGCGCCTATACACCTCCCTTCCAGTGATAGATAGATATAGATTGATAGATAGATGAATAGATAGATAGATAATGTTTGTACACATATACACACACACCCACCACCACAACCACCACCTCTTCTTTATCCAGTCATCTGTTGGTGGATACCTTGGTTACTTCCATATCTTTGCTATTATAAATGATACTGCAATAAACACAGGGGTGCATATATCTTTTTGAATTACTGTTTTCATTGTTTTGGGTAAAAATTCAATAGTGGAATTACTGGATCAATGATAATTTTATTTTTAGTTTTTTGAGGAACCTCCATACTGTTTCTCATAGTGGCTGCACCAGTTTACACTCCCACCAGCAATGTGTAAGAGTTCCTTTTTCTCTACATCCTCACCAACACTTGTTATTTCTTGTGTTTTTGATTCTAGCCATTCTGTCAGGTGTGAGATGGTATTTCATTGTGGTTCTGATTTGCATTTCTCTGATGATTAATGGAAAGAAGTAGTTTTTAATTATTTAAATTTTTATTTTTGACCAGTCCTAACATCCTTTTGACAGTGTTATTATTTTAACATCAAGAAATAGTAAAGTTAAATGTAAGGCCCTCTTCTTTTATGTGAAATTTTCCCATCTTTGATCCATTTACTTCTAAACTGTTGTCTATTAATACACTTTTTTCTTTTCTTTAGAAAAGAAAAATTAAAAGTTGTTTCATCTGTAGGCTTCATTTTAAAGTCCCCAGTACCTGTGAAGAGAAATAATGGCACCAGCCTTATTAAATACAAACAGAACAACACTTTAACATTCTCATCACTGAGGACTAAACCTTGAAAGACATTTGCCATTATGCAACAATAAAACCTTGATCCCAACTTGTGGAAAAATTACGTTAATGAGAAGTCATGTAATGAGAAATCATGTAATGTTAATGGCTTATCTGTCAAAATCTTTAATCAAGAAGGGGGCTATGGAATATAATGATATAACCTTCTTCAAGTTAAGAAAGCTATAGGATGATTTCTCTGTATTGAAGGCAAGATCTTGTTTAAAATCCTCTCTTATTTGCCGAATAACTACACAGTGAGTAGAAACATACTTGGAACAGAAATATATTTTTAGGACATAGCATAGGCCATTTAACGAGGCAAAGACTACAAATGATAGGTAATGGCATCATGAGCTCTTTTTCAAAGTTTTGACTAGATCATCTAATGCTGTTAGCATAAATGGACTTAGGCAATTAGTAGACTTGACTGCTATTTGTCAACATTTTAAAATACAGAAGCCTTATCTAATCCATTACCCATCACCAAAAAAAAAGAAGCAATGCTTTGTGATATAGACAATTTTACTCAACTTCTTTCATACAGTTAGGTCTTGAGATTTTTTGAGGGACCCTAAAGCTGCATTTTCAGTATGTGGGAAAATCTAAAAACTAAAACCATACAGAATAAAAATTATGTAACTATAACTATACATAGTTATTTAGTTATTTTTAATAATCTCTATATCCAACATGGAGCTTGAACTCATGACCCTGAGATCAAGCGTTGCATGTTTTTCCAACTGAGCCAGCCAGGCATCCCCACCATACAGAATTTGCTGTAAAAAAAATAATAATTTATTTAATTGTACATGAAAGAAGAAACAAAATTTATTCTAAAATACTTTTCAAAAGATTACTTTGGTCATATGTCAGTCTGTTTCAAAAAAATTATACAAATAATCCATTGTTAATTAGCAACAGAATTTTAAGATATCATTGGGATCTGCTTTTAAAACTACACACTATTCAACAAGCAACTGTTAACAAGGGTAAAAGTATGTCTTCCACTTGTATTGTCACCAGTGTCAGCAGCAAGCCTACTGAATATCATGTACCAGAACATAGTTAGCAACATTTTGGACTTGTCAAGCCCTGCAATACCTAAGTAAACCTCATCATGATATAAAAAATCAGGGATGAAATTATTTTTAAAATACAATATACCAAGGACACATCAGCCATTTTGATATACTGAGTTAAAGTAATAAAGAGTAGGGGCGCCTGGGTGCCTCAGTCAGTTAAGTGTCCAACTTTGGCTCAGGTTGTGATCCTGTGGTTTATAAGTTCGAGCCTTGTGTCAGGTTCTTTGCTGACAGCTCAGAGCCTGGGGCCTGTTTCAGAATCTGTGTCTTACTCTCTCTGTCCCTCCCTTGTTTGCACTCTGTCTCTCTCTGTCTCAAAAATAAATAAATAGACATAAATTTAAAAAAAATTTTTTAATTAAAGTAATAAAAAGAAACTGCAGAATTCTATATGAATCTTCTGATGTAATAAAGTTGTAAAATTGGTAAGTCTTCACACTCATTAGGATGGATGTTACCACAAAGACTGAAAATAACAAGTGCTGGCAAGGATATGGAGAAATCGGAACGTTTATGCATTGCTGAGAGTAATGTAAAATGATACAGCTGTTCTGGGGGGAATGTAGAATGATGTAGCCATTATGGAAAACATTACGGCCATTCCTCAAAAAAGCTAACCATAGAGTTGCCTTATGATCCAGTAAGACCACTTCTAGATATATACCCAAAGGAATTGAAAGCAGGAACTCAAACAGACATTTGTACATCAGTGTTGACAGCAGCATTATTCACAATAATTAAAAAGTAGAAACAACTCAAAACTCCATCAATGGATATGAATGGATAAGCAAAAGGTGTACATACATACAATGGAGTGGTACCCATCCTGAAAAAGGGAATGAAATTCTGACACATGCTACAACAATAATAAACCCTGAAGACATGCTACATGAAATAAGCCAGAAACAAAGGGACAAATACTGTATGATTCCACTTATTTGAGGTACCTAAACTAGTCAAATTCATAGAGACAAAAAGTAGAATGGTGGCCATCAGCAGCTGGGAACCAAGGGGATGGAGATTTATTGTTTAATAAGTACAGAGTTGCAGTTTGGGAAGATGAAAAAGTTCTGAAGACAGATGGTGATGATGGCTCTATAATGTGAATGTGTTCAATGCTACTGAAATGAACACTTAAAAATGGTTAAAATGGTATGTACAATTTACCACCATTAAAAAAATGGTGAATCTTGGGGAATGGCTATATGGGTTTTTATTATACTATTCATGCAATTTGTCTGAAGGTTTGCAATTTTCAAAACTAAAAGGTTGAATGAAAAGACTTAAAACTGAGTTATGAGTTACAAAAGCAATGTCACACAAATGCTAACAAAGATGTAAAAGAATACCTATTTAAAAGTTCCCCGATTAAAAAAAAGTCAAGTACTGCTGAAATTTTACTTTAGTGCTGAAATAAGATTAAATCCATAAATAATTAACTATACAAAACTCTTTCCATTAAAAAAGAAACATTTCTTAGTATTTTTAAAAAGAAGCCTTTGAAACCCATTCTCAAGAAATAGAACTTCAATTACCAGGTAACAAGTTCAGAAGATAACAGAATGGTGTATGATAATAAGCAGATTATCTCTTTGGGGACAAAACTTCCGATGAATGGTAGGTCCACATAGCACCATTCCTATTACTGTCTACTCTTGTAGTAAGCCAGAAGCCTTTGCTTCCAAAAGCCATTTATAACATCAGAGAGCAACTACAGTCATCCATATTGAAGCTAGATAAATATCAGATACCTGATACAGTTGTGAGTCAAAGAACAAACTTCATTAGGTACCAGCATGGAATAACATGCTAGTTCCTAAGGGTCTTGCAGCCATAAACATGGCAGGGCAATATCGACAAGCATCATCTTAGAAAATTAAGAAAAATAACATATCCAACTCTTTTGAAATATCAAGTTCTCCAGGTAGACATAAATAGCAAGAAAATACAAAATAGATTTAGAAGAGATATAGTTAAATATAAACTACCGAGTGGAGAGGACAATTTGTATTCCTCAGATATTCCACATACTTAAAACTAGGACAGAAAAAAAAAGGTTTTTTAAACATAAAGCTCTTAACATAATTACAAAACTCAATAGCTATCAATTAGAAATCACTTTGCTATACTACTCTGAATAATGAGAAAAAAGTATTTTTTGTATCTAGAATCCATATCAATGATATAACCTATGAATACATAGTTATGACTACATAGAAGTTTGAAATGAAAGAATAATATCTAATGGTTAATAAAGTGCCTCAGTGATTATATTTAAAACTGACTATAGAATAAATTTCTCTTTGACTATGTCAAATGACTCAACTTACGTGAACCCGTGCTGCTACTGTTTTATAATGTTATATAGCAATCTCAACCATGTGCTCCCAAAGTTTACAAAACATTTTTGAATATTTAGGATAAATTTAGTTTCAAACTATAAGCTTGAGATGTTTACCAAAATATAACTTTTAACACATAATCAGTGAACTTCTTTTTATGAGTGTAACTAATTTCCTAACTGGGATCTTTTTTTTTTCTTTTTTGGTATTTTCATTGAGATTTATCATAGCCACTGCAATATCGAGTGTATATACAGCTCCATGAATTTGCACAAATAAAATACACATGTGTACCAGATCAAGATAGATTTTACTAATATCCCAGAAGTTCCTTCCCACTCTTTACCCACCCAGTTCTCCACCCAGTAAATAGTGTGCTGATTCTATGTCCACAAATTCGTGGTGCCTGTTTTTGAACTTTATATAAAGAAATCGTAGTATGTACTCCTTTGTGTCTGGCTTCTTTTGCTTAACATTAAATCTGCGAGGTTTGCTGATATTGTTACAAGTAGCAGCAATTTGTTGTGTGTGTGTTTTTTTTTCACTGCTAGCATAGTACTATTTTGTGTGAACATACATAATTTGTTTATCCATCCTATTACTGGTGGGTATTTGGGCTGTTTTGTTTTGCAACCATTGTTAATAATGCTGCTATGAACACTGTAGTACGTGTCACTCAGAGTACACAGGTACCCGTTTCTAAAGGATACATACCAACTAGTAGAATTGGTGAGTCATAGAGAATTTTTATGTTCGGCTTACTGCCAAACCATTTTGCAAAGTGATTGTACCAATTTACACCCTAGTAGAATCCAATTGTTCTGCAATGGAATCCTTTTAAATTAACTTCAAATAACTGAACTGCTACATTAATAGATAAATAGGGTTTTAGTTTTCAAAGGGCTTGAACTTCACTGTAGGTAGGATCTGCCAATTGAACAATTATACTGCCTACATGTAAATTTAACCAAAACACTTAAATACTTAAATACTAGTTTATCTATCACCAAAATAAAATCAAAGTCTAATTTTTCCCCCTGACAACATAAATCAATTTTATAGGCCCAACTCTTAACAGATAATAAAATTCTCCCAAATTTATCATTAGATAAACACAACACCAACCTATTATATTTCTAGAATTGGTAAATTTCTGCATAAAGCGTGAATTGGTGAAGAGCAATTCAAACATTCGCTCAGCACTGATATGAAAAACACGGTTGATATAAAGTCTTCCATGAAGATCTTTCTCAGGAATATTTTCTGGGGAAACAACAACAAAAAACAGGACTGAAAGGGAAGAAACTAAGAAATGGTAATTTCAAGATTCTGTTTTGTTTGTTTTGGCACGAAATGGAAACGTGATTACAATGATCAGCACATTCCAAAACACTATTAAAACTCTAAATTGGCATTATATACATATGTACTGTATATAACTATACATAATATATATTTAATTAAACTATGTATGATCAATATATCAGTCATCAAAACCCTAAAGTTATAAAAATATTTAACTTGAATGATACCAAATTCTTGTACTATGTCATTCAAAAGAGCATTTCAAAAGTGACAAGGTTAATACTAGGATATATAGGGGTGTATGTATCTCCCATAGCAATTAGCAGATTCTATTTCTGCATGGTCACACATTCAGCGAATATTAACTCATGAGTGACCTAATATCTGCTGCACTCACCAACTTGGTAGCCTGAATAATGTTTCCAACCTGACTTAAAGCTGCCTGCCCCAAGACAAGTACCATTATATCCACAACCTATTCTCAATACCATACATTGTACCATACATACAACTATGAAATCCTTCTGAAAAGTATTCTTCAAAGCTAATATTTAATTTTTCTGGGAACCTGGTAATGATGATTTTGAAAACTACCGGTAGCAAGTGAAGAAGCCATATCCGCTCACCTCTCCTCATATTCCCTGGAAACATTATATGAAACAGCCCATGTTCTGTGGCAATTACTATATATCATGCATTGTACTAAGCACCTTACAAGCACCCATTTATCTTATCCTTGCAGCAATCCTGTGAGATAGGTGGTATTACCATCATCTTCATTGTATAGATGAAACTGAGGCACTGAGAGAGAACTGTCAAAGCTCCATGGCTAGTGACTGAAATGGAATCTACAGCTCCAGAGCAACACAAACTTAATCTCTATTTTATAGTCCAGGAGTTTAACTTAGAAGAATAAAAAAGAAAAATTAAAAAAAAAAAAAAGACAGCTAGGAATAAGAACCTGGTAAAGGAAATAGAATAAAGCAATCCACTATGAAATTTTAATGATTTCAGGACTAGGCTTATGCACCATCAATGCAGAATAAAAACTGTGACAAAAGCCCCCAGTATTACAGATATCATGCTCTAAGAACTGTTTGGATAGGCCATCTGTCAATAGTTTATTTATTTTTTTATTTTTTTGAGAGACAGAGCAAGCAGGGGAGGGTCAGAGAGAGAGGGAGATACAGAATCCAAAGCAGGCTCCAGGCTCCGAGCTAGCTGTCAGCACAGAGCCTGATGCGGGGCTTGAACCCATGAACTGTGAGATCATGACCTGAGCAGAAGCCAGCCGCTTAACCAACTGAGCCACCCAGGCGCCCCAGGCCATCTGTCAATATTAAGCCATGGGAAGCAATCTGGTCAAGCAAAAGGCAGTAGTCTAAGAATCAGAAAAATTCTTCTAGCTCTGCCTTCACCCCAACTATTCTTTTTTCTCCCTCATCAAATGATTTGTTTCTCTATTTTGCTACAGGTACAAAGAACTTAGGGATATCAGGCAGATATTGATTTACCTTCTCCCTGCAACAATACTTTGTGTAGGCAAAAGCTAGTCACAGCAATTTCAAATAATGGCTCCTTCAGCAGAGAAATAAATCACTGAAACTAGGTAATGTACTAAGGTTTTCTGAGATAACTTCCCAATTAGGTTTAAGAAATAGCTTTTTCTGAAATGGAAGTTATATATATATACATATATGTATATATATATATGTTCATTGTAAACATAATTCAGATATTCACAAGGAAAACAAACAAGTATAGATGATTCTTTTAATCTTGCTCATTTTCTTCATGAACTTATCCTGAATTATCATTATTATCTTTACTGGCCTGTTGACTTGTTCAGTGCCTCTCTCCTGCGTAAGACTCTAAATTCCATCTGAGTCGGGACCATGTCAATTTTAAACACCTATATACATTATGTATTTGCCACATAATAAGTGGTAACTATTTTTGAATGAAAGGCTACTGAAAATGCTTTTAAAAAGTATCTTATGGTTAATTTTTATTTATAAAACTTCCATTTTGCAACCATATTTTTTATCTTTTTATTTTGGAATAATTTTAGATTTACAATTAATGAAGTTGGGTGCTATTGTTACCCTTTCCCAGCAATGTCCTTTTTTTTGTACAAGGATCCAATCCAAAATACCACACTGCAATTCATTGTTTTATCTCCCTCGTCTCCTCCAGTTGTGAGAGTCCCTCACTCTTTCCTTGTTTTTTAATGGCCTTACACACTTGAACGCTGGTCAGGTATTTTGTAGAATGCCGTTCAATTTGGGTTCATCTCTTTTATCTTGATTAGACTGGGGCTCTGGATTTCGGGAAGAACAGCCACAAAGGTGAAGTGCCCTGCTCATCAAACTCAGGGGATCCCGAGGAGCAGCATGACTCATGATAATGGTGGTCTTGATCACCTGGTTAAGGTGGTGTCCGAGGGGTCCTCCACTGTGAAGCTACCATTTTTACCTTTCCATATTCTGTTTGTTAGAAATGCGTCATTAAGTTCAGCCTATGCTCAAGGGGAGGAGAATTAAGCTCCACTTACTAGAAGGGGGAGTATGGATGTATATGATTCAAAAGGCTGTAAGATAGACTTGTGCTTTCTCCCCCATTTGCATATTTATTTGATCATTTGTATCAGTATGGACTCATGAATAGTTATTTTATACTTTAGGTTATAATCCAATGCTATCATTATTTATTTTGTTGCTCAAATTCTTTTACTTTGGCCATTAGGAGTTCTTTCAGGTTGACTCCTATGCCCTTTTGATGTTCCTCATTTTTTTTTTTTTCTTTTGAAGCAGTTCTTTATCTCTGGCCCTACAATAAACTCCAGCTTCATTTTGCATATTCCCCACATCAGCCCTAGAAGCAGTCATTTCTCTAAGGAGCTCTTAAACTATAATTTTTCAAAAGCAAGTTTCTTGTTTATGAAGGAAACAAATTACACTCACATAAACATTTCAACACATTTTCATATTTCATTTAAACTCCACTATTAGATCAACTGTTGTGTATTATGACTGATAAAATGGAATTTGTAGCATTACTATTGGAACTTAATAACACCTTTGGTGATTAACTCAAGGAAGTAAGAGCATGAAATAAACGATTTCCATCTGGGATTATTTATTTATGACATTCACAGTACTTAAATGCCTCCTATCCAAGTAACATCACCAGTGATTCCGCTGTGACATGTGAAGCTAGCGACCGGTTTTCAAGTAGGGAAAGGAGCACCACTCGACCCAAGAGCAGGTAACTCTTTCTAATAAAGAAGAAATATTTCTTGAATTGAAAATATTCAAACTTATCAGTTTGAAAGTGGCCAGTGGAAATGATGGGAAAAGTGAGTCAGATAAATAAATATGAGAAGGACATGGGCATGAATAAACCTAAAACTGTATGTTGATAGTGTTTTGAGAGTTCATGAAAAATGTACTAGGTAGGTATGCAAGAAAAGCAGATGTGTTTAATTGAGTAACTAAGAACACACAATTTGTTCTATCCTATATCTTCTTAAAAACTAGAGACCTGCTGTCTTCTTGACATAGTTTGAGGGCTTTCTTTACATGTGAAAAAACCAAGTTCAGTTTGAGAGTATTGTGCAAAAGCCTGACTCAGTTGATAATGTCAGGGTTACCTGGTTTAGTCTCATGGCCCTTCCCTGACGTGCTAGACTATTTCATGGCTTTTTCTGAGCTTTCTCCAGAGGCCTACTTGTCCTCACCTTTATGAATAAGCATCACCTGATACTTGATTCCTATTTTTCTTTGCATGAGTTTCCAACTCATCTTGGTCAGCTCTAGACCATGGATTCCACTGTTGCTATTCTTCTGTGCTGCTCCCTGAGCCTAACCTTTGCCTCACTTAGCTTTCATTCTCAACATCAGTGACTTTGGTTAGAGCACCCTGTCACACCAAATTCTAACCCCAGCAATTAAAACTAAAGTTAATTCTGTCATGACACAGCCCAGGGGTGTCATGCCATCAGCCAGTCTGTCAGCTTCCATTCAAGGCTCTACCTCCTGGGGCAGATGTTCCACAGACTATCCACGGCATGACAGAGCAGGGCAGATGAAAAAGTAAATCCTGAGAGCAACAGAAATATTATTTTGGCCAAAAATACACCACAATTTCCTTGTACCTGCAGATGTGTATACAGCGTAGCAACTCATCTTCATCTCCAGGAAACTCCTAGCACCTTCTCAATTTCTCTGAACCTCTACCCAAAACGGAGCATGTAGTTAATAATCTGCAGAAAGCCTATCAGCAATAGAACTCTAGATAAACAAGGGTCTTCTACAGCTTGTTCTGTGAAGTATTATATATCAAGTGTTTAAGTTCATATATGGCTTAACAGATTAAACACAACAGTCAGCATTTGGTTCAGGGGGTGGCAGCCCAGAACCCATTTCTGGAAGTACAGAAATATCCCTAAAAAGGCTCCCTTCAATTTTGGTGGGTTCTAAACTGCCTACAATAGAGTAAGAACATTTGAAAGTGAAACAGTCAAAGCAGATTCTAGGGTAACTTTTCCTATATGAGCTTCAGTTAAACTCCACATCAAAGGGAGCATACTCATTGTTTCAGGCCCGTCTGTAAGATATCTCAGGAAGACACATGAGTCTAGAGGGACTCTCTCCTTAAGAATGGTCCAGGGCCCCCTTCCCAAAGGTTACAATTTATAGGTGGCAGAAGAGAGAAAAAAGGGAAATCCTCTGATTTTCTCACTCAGCCTGCTCACAATGGTAGATCAAAATACTATGATTTTAGAGCACAGGGTGGCAAGATGGCGGAGAAGAAGGGAACACTGTTACCTCCCCACAGCTGCAACCATCAAACTGAAAGGAATTAAAACCACAACTTTCTGATCTCCAGGAGCGGAGGTGCGCGCACTGACCCCTTATTGGTATCAGCCTCATGGATGCCTGAGTGAGTAAACTGGGAACTGAGACGCTGAGGGAGGGAGCTCCGGCTCAAAGCGGAGCTGGGAAAGAGAGTGTCCAGAGACTTAGCCCCGGGCCTGCAGACAGCATGGGTCCAGAGAATGCACAATACCATGCAGGGCTGAGAGCGCGCTGGACAGCCGTGCAGGTTGGCACAGAATTTTGAGAGCTGCTTGTGATCCAGCCTGCAGGGTGGTACAGAGCTGAGGGGAAGAGGAGAGACTGAAAGGAGCCCTCAGCCTGTGGCACTGCGGAGAGACAAACTTTCCATTTGCAGCCGCTGCGCGCAGGGAGAGAAATCCGATCCCCTCAGCAGTCTTGTTCTCCACTGGGCCCGGCAGCCCACAGACCTTAGGTGGAACCAGGGAAGGGCTGGCCCTCCAGCTCCCCTGCACAGTCCTGACCAGAAAGATGCCTGGCTGCCAGAGGTTATTTTAACGTTGGCAGAAACATTAAAGTGGGTGGACTAGGATTTGAAGGCCTAGTGAACCTTAGAAAACTGAAACAATTTGACCCGCCAGTATTATGGGGAGGTTGGAATCAAGAGAGTGGCTGGCAACGCATGGTCTGAGAGGGACTTGAGTCGCCACCATTCTTCTCCTGGCATCCACCAAGGCGGGGCCACAGAGAACAGGCCCTGAGATCCGCCCTACCTACATTGAACCATGCCCATCCACACTGGAGAGCTGGATTCTTCTTTTTGTGCTATTTCTTTTTACTTTTTTTCAATTTTTCCTAATTATTTTTAATTTTTAAATAATTTTTTCCCTGTTTTCTCTTTTCTCTTTTCCTATTTCCTCCTTTTCTCCCTTTTTCCCCTGGAGTCTGGGAAAGACCAACATTTAAGCACTGCTGTGATTAGATCAACCCTTATCATCCAGATATTTTTCCCTTATCTCATTCTTATCTCTCTCCTCTGCAGGTTTTAGGCTCTCATACTGTCCTTTATCTCTGGCTATCCCTGTGCCCTCAGCTTTTTTTTTTTTTTCCTTTCCTGTCCTCTCTTTTCTTTCCAGCTCCCTTTTTTTCCCTTTCCCATTTGGTTTGTTTGCTGACCAGATCTGTCAGTGTGTTTGCGTGCTTGTGTTCCCTGTATGTCTGTCTGTTTTCCTTTTCAGGGCTACCTCAAGAAACAGGCCAAAGCACACATAGTGGAAAGCCTCAAATATCCCTGAGTAATGAAATATATTAATTACAGGCACAACAAGAGAAACTGAGAGACACCATTAAAAGAACATATCCTGAAATGACAGGCCCTGGACAGTCAAAGAGCCTCCTTTAATAGAGCCATGCTAACAGGTGCCCAGTGCAGAAAGAGCTTTTAAAACTGACAAGAGACAGAAAGCTAGCCAAAATGACAAAACAAAAGAACTCTCCTCTAAAGAAATTCCAGGAAGAAATCACAGGGACAGAACAGCTCAAAACACACACAAGCAACATAACTGAATAAGAATTTAGAATGGTTATCATAAAATTAATCACTGGGTTTGAAAAAAGCATAGAAGCTGTCAGAGAAGATACTGATACAAAGACTAGGAACCTTCAAAATACCTGTGACGCGTTAAAAAAGGCTATAAATGAGGTGAATAATAAGATGGAGGCTGCCAAACACGGATTAAAGAGGCAGAGAGGAGAATAGGTGAATTAGAAGACACAGTTATGGCAAAGGAAGAAGCCAAGAAAAAGAGAGAGAGATTGATATAGGAGCATGAAAGGAGAATCAGAGACCTGAGCGATACAATCAAACGGAACATTATCTGCATCATAGAAGTTCCTGAAGAGGAAGAAAAAGACAAAGGTACGAAAGGGGTGCTAGACCAAATTATACACGAAAATTTCCCCAATCTGGGAAAAGAGAAAAACATTGAAATTAGAGACATACCGAACTCCCCTAAGATGTAACATAAACCGACCTTTAGCATGACATATCATAGTGAAACTGGCAAAATATAAAGAGAATTCTGAAAGCAGCAAGGGAAAAAAGGGCCTTAACATACAAAGGGAAACCTATCAGAGTGGTTACAGACCTATCTACTGAAACTTGGCAGGCCAGAAAGGAATGGCAGGAAATCTTCAATGTGATGAGCAGGAAAAATATGCAACCAAGAATTCTTTATCCAGAGAGGCTGTCATTCAAAATAGGAGAGATAAAGGTTTTCCCAAATAAACAAAAGTTGAGAGAATTCATAATCACCAAACCAGCCCTACAAGAAATCCTAAGAGGGACTCTATGAGGGAAATGTAGCAAGGAATATAAGGTTCCAAAGACATCACTACAAACATGCACTCTACAGGGAACACAATGAATCTAAACCCACATTTTTCAATAATAATACTGAATGTAAATGGACTGAATGCTCCAGTCAAACAACACAGGGTAGCAGAATGGATCAAAAACCAAAATCCATCTATTTGCTGTCTACAAGAGACTCACCCTAGACCTGAAGACATCTCCGGATTGAAAGTAAGGGGATGGAGAAATATCTACCATGCGACTTGACGCCAAAAGAAAGCTGGAGTAACCATACGTATATCGGACAAACTGGACTTTAAAGTAAAGGCAGTAACAAAAGATGAAGAAGGACATTAGTTAATAATTACAGGGTCTCTACATCAGGAAGAGCTAACAATTATAAACATCTATGTGCTGAATTCGGGAGCTCCCAAATGCATAAAACAACTAATCACAAACAGAAGCAATCTTATTGATAAGAATGTGCTAATTGCAGGGGACGTTAATACCCCACTTACAACAATGGATAGGGCAACCAGGCAAAAAAATCACTAAAGAAACAATGGACCTGAATGGCACACTGGAACAGAGGGAATTAATAGATATATTTAGAACTCTGCATCCTGAAGCTAGGGAATTCACTTTCTTCTCGAGTGCACAGGGCACATTCTCCAAGACTGATCACATACTGGGTCATAAAACAGCCCTCCATAAATACAAAAGAATTGAGATCATACCATGCACATTTTCAGATCACAATGCTATGAATCTTGAAATCAATCACAGGAAGAAGTCTAGAAAACCTCCAAAAATGTGGAGGTTAAAAACTACCCTACTGAAGAATGATTGGGCGATCCAGGCAATTAGAGAGGAAATTAAAAAATATACAGAAACAAATGAAAATGAAAATACAACAATCCAAATTCTCTGGGACACAGCAAAGGCAGTCCTAAGAGGAAAGTTCATTGCAATCCAGACCTATTTCAACAAACTAGAAAAAGCGCAAACTCAAAACCTAACAGAGCACCTAATGAAACTAGAAAGGAAGCAGCAAGAGCACCCCAAACCCAGCAATAGAAGAGAAATAATGAAGATCATGGCAGATTTAAACAAGGTAGAATCCACAAAAACACCTGAACAGATCAATGAATCCAAGAGTCGGTTTTTTTGAAAAAATAAACAAAATTGATAAACCTCTAGATAGGCTCCTCAGAAAGAAAACAGAGAACACTCAAATAGACAAAATCATGAATGAAAATGGATCTATTACAACAGATCCCTCAGAAATACAAGCAATCATCAGAGATTACTATGAAAAATTAATATGCCAACAAACTGGACAACCTAGAAGAAATGGACAAATTCCTAAATGCACATACACTACCAAAATTCAAACGAGAAGACAGAAATCTGAACAGACCCATAACCAGTGAAGAAATTGAATCAGTTATCAAAAATCTCCCAACAAATAAAAGCCCAGGGCCGATGGATTCCCAGGGGAATTCTACCAGACATTTAAAGCAGAGTTAACACCAATCTTTCTCAAGTTATTCCAAAAAATAGAAATGGAAGGAAGATTTCCAGACTCATTCTACGAAGCACATATCACTGTGATTCCTAAACCAGGCAGACCCAACAACAACAAAAAAACTATAGGCCAATATCCTTAATGAATACAGATGCAAAAATACTCAACAAGATACTAGCAAATCAAATTCAACAACATATAAAAAGAATTATCCATTATGATCAAGTGGGATTCATTCCTGGGTTACAGGGCTGGTTCAATATTCGCAAATCCATCAATGTGAAACATCACATTAACAAAAGAAAAGAAAAAACCATATGATCCTGTTGATAGATGCAGGAAAAGCATTTGACAAAATGCAGCCTCCCTCCTTAATAAAAACCCTTGAGAAAGTCAGGATAGAAGGAACTTACTTAAACATCATAAAAGCCATTTATGAAAAGCCCACAGCCAATGTAATCCTCAATGGGGAAAAACTGAGAGCTTTCCCCCTGAAATCAGGGACACGACAGGGACGACCACTCTCACCACTGTCGTTTAACACAGTGTTGGAAGTCCTAGCATCAGCAATAAGACAACAAAAGGAAATAAAAGGCATCAGAATCGGCAAAGAAGAAGTCAAATTTTCACTTTTCATAGATGACATGATATTCTACATAGAAAACCCGATCAACTCCACCAGAAGCCTTCTGGAACTGACCCATGAATTCAGTAAAGTTGCAGGGTACAAAATCAATGTACAGAAATTGGTTGCATTCCTATACACCAATAATGAAGCAGCAGAAAGAGAAATGAAGAAACTGATCCCATTCACAATTGCACTAAAACCCATAGAATACCTAGGAATAAACCTAACCAAGGATATAAAAGACCTGTATGATGAAAACTATAAAAGACTTATGAAGGGAATTGAAAAAGACACAAAGAAATGGCAAAACATTCCATGCTCATGGATTGGAAGAACAAACATTGTTAAAATGTCATTATTACCCAAAGCAATGTACACATTCAATGGAATCCCCATCAAAGTTGCACAAGCATTCTTCTCAAAGCTAGAACAAACTATTTTAAAATCGTATGGAATCACAAAAAACCCCAAATAGCTAAAGTAATATTGAAGAAGAAAACCAAACAGGAGGCATCGCAATCCCAGACTTTAGCCTCTACTACAAAGCTGTCATCATCAAGACAGTATGGTAATGGCACAAAAACAGACATATGGACCAATGGAATAGAATGGAGAACCCAAAACTGGACCCACAAGTGTTTGGCCAATTAATCGTTGACGAAACAGGAAAGAGTATCCAATGGAAAAAAGAGAGCCTCTTCAATAGGTGGTGCTGGGAGAACTGGACAGCAACATGCAGAAGAATGAAACTAGACCACTTTCTTACACTGTACACAAAAATAAACTCAAAATGGATGAAGGACCTGAATGTGAGACAGGAAACCATCAAAACCCTCGAGGAGAAAGCAGGAAATAACCTCCTTGACCTCAATCGCAGCAATTTCCTCCTCGACATATCTCCAAAGGCAAGGGCATCAAGAACAAAAATGAACTATTGGGACCTCATCAAGATAAAAAGCTTCAGCACTGCTAAGGACACAGTCTAAAAAACTAATAGGCAACTGACAGAATGGGAAAAGATAGTGGTAAATGGAATATCGAATAAAGGGCAAGTATCCAAAATCTACAAGGAGCTCACCCAACTCCATACCCGAAAAACGAGTAATCAGTGAAGAAATGGGCAGAAGACCTGAACAGACACTTCTCCAAAGAGGACATCCAGATTGCCTACAGACACATGAAACGATGCTCAGCATCACTCATCATCAGGGAAACACAAATCAAAACCACACTGAGATACCACTCACACTGGCCAGAGTGGCTAAAATAAACAAATCAAGAGACTATAGATGCTGGTGAGGATGTGGAGAGACAGGCACCCTCCTACACTGTTGGTGGGAATGTAAACTGATACAGCCACTCTGGAAAACAATGTGGAGGTTCCTCAAAAAAGTATCAGTAGAACTCCCCTATGACCCAGCAATAGTACTGCTAGGGATTTACCCAAAGGATACAGAAGTGCTGATGCATAGGAGCACATGTACCCCAATGTTCATAGCGGCACTTTCTACAATAGTCAAATCATGGAAAGACCCTAAATAATGTCCATCACCTGATGAATGGATCAAGAAGATGTGATGTATGTATGTGTATATATATATATATATATATATATGTGTGTGTGTATATACACACACATACATACAATGGAGTACTACATGGCAATGAGAAAGAATGAAATATGGCCATTTGTAGCAAAATGGATGGACTTCAAGGGTGTCATGCTAAGCAAAATAAGTCAGGTGGAGAAGGACACATACCATATGTTTGAACTCATAGGTCTAACAGAAGAAATCTAACAGAGGACCATAGGGAGGTGAAGGGGGAAAGAGAGTTGAGGAGAGCGAGGGACACAAATTATGAGAGACTATAAAATACTGAGAACAAACCGAGGGCTGAAGAGGGAGGGGGAGGCAGGAAGGGGGTTGGTAATGGAGGGGGGCACTTATGGGGAGAAGCAGTGGGTGTTCTATGGAAACCAATTTGACAATAAACTATTATAAAAAAATTTAAAAACATTAGAAGAAAACAAAAAAAACCCAAAAACAAACACATGTAGAAATGCTACATAGGTGGTGATGTGCTCTTAGTCATTTTTAAAATAAGTGACGTGATATCAGTTTGTTTCTTTACTAGTAATATTAAGTTGAATCAGTTGATTAAGTTGGTGGATTCTAGGTTTCCTTTTTAGCAAGTTATTTTTCTTTCTATGTAATTAACAAGTGATCCCCTGAGACTGTGTATCAAAGATTGAGATTATTTTGCTTCCTGACAATCTTTTAACCAATGATTTTAGCATCCACTGATGATTCTTTTCTGAATCAATTAAGACTATGATGATTGCAAAATAAAGATTTTTACATTCTGGCAAAAGAAAAAAAATTATGATTTTAAATAAAATGTCTGGTGTAAAATAATCTGCCATCTATCTAACTTCACTAAATCCACACACAGATTTCCTGGGATGGTTTTCTTCTTTTGACCTTTCTTATTTTCCCCGCTTAACTGACTTCAAGTATCTTCATAACCTCACAACTTCCAGAAAATAAAAAATAAATTCATTATAATACCCACTTAATATGGATAATAAGCCCGAAATTTTGAAATCTACTTAGGGGAAGCAACAGAAGTACTTATTATCTAATGATAATCTAATAAGGAAAAGTCATCGCATGCACCTTAAAGAAAACCTCCACAAAGGAAGGCTAAATGTTACATGTAAGGTCTTATTGCTGTAAAACTAGTCTTTAAAGGGACATCAGGAAGGAGGAAATGTGATCAGGGCTAACATGCAATACAGCAACTACACTGCTGTTATTCTTTATTTCTAGATATGAACACAGTTTATATGAGATATAATACTCCGTATGTAACTTATCATTAATGTTAATTTTATAGGATCAATAAGGAAGCTTCTTTTTGAGGACCATTCTTATAGGAGGAGCAGGTGAAAGAAAAGGGGGAAAAAATTCCTGTTTTGGTGTCACTTACCTATCTGGCCACTGGGTGCCAGAGTAGATCTTCCTAAAGTCAGAGTTGGGCCAGGCAGATTACTAATTCATACATACTGCAGCATACCAGTGCATGAGTGATAAGGACACTAAGAGAGTCCAGTCATTCATGGAGCTCAGTCCTCCTAAAAAACTCTCAACTATCTTTTCAAAATAATTCAACAACTGTCCAAATGCATTCTATTATTTTTAGGAACTACTGTATTTTTGTTTATGTTTTCAAGATCATGGATTTAGTTTTCATTAAAGATACTTACTACAGCATTCCCAAACCAAATTCTAACTTGATTTGGATTTTGCTTTTCAGGGAATGTGTCTTGGTTTGCTTTTGGATTTGGATTTGATTTTAGATTTGACTTGGATTTAGTTTGGGTTTTCATGGATTTGGTTTTCACTTACAGTAAAAGGCTTCAGGAGCTCCCACACCAGGTCTAATCTGAAATAGTAGCTGAACTAGCAAATACAGTCATGTCCTACAGATCCAAACCACTATAATGTCCCCATTCCCAATATTCTGAATATTGCCAGACAGACGGCAGATACAGCAAAATCCACTGGCATTGTTCCCTTTCCTGAAATTAGAAAGTAGTCACTACTCAGTATCTTTCCCAATGTCCCCTCACTGACTTCAGATGTCAACATTACAATTAAAACAAAAAGATTCCTTAAAATATCCACTTAATAAGTATGATAAGCTCCAGGTTTTCAGTATTAACTTAGAGAAAGTAGAACATGATTTTCTATAAAGTTTCCTTTAAGAGAAGCTGGATTTTATTTTTATTATATTCTCTACTTTTGCATCTCTTTCTCTTTCTTTTTCCTTCCTTTTTTTTTTTTTATTTTTGTTTTTGGTAGTTAAAAGAAAGCACAATCTATGGCGTCTAAAACACCATGCAGATTTTTATCCAGGTTTGCTTTTCCATGGCTACTGTTCCATCTCCATTGACTTAAGGCTTGGAGTTTTGAAGGCTAAATGTGATGGAGATCTTCGCAATCCAGGCTTCTGAAAAGTGGAGATGGGTTAGATCTAGCAGCTTCTTCCCCTATTTTGTATCAACTTCCACCATTCCTTTGGTTCTTTATAGAGTGAGAATGTGAATAAATTCTCAATCTGCACTCACCCAAAACAAAAATAAACATTAAGAGACACAACTGAAATTTTATTATAATTTGTAAGAAATTCTTTACCTTCATCAACAGAATCTGAGGTGCTGCTTTTGTCCAGAGAAAGATATTCGTTTTTATTCAAATCCAATGATTTTGATGACACTCTACTTAACCTCTTCTCTGAAGTTAGTAAAGGACTCTTTTTCATCTGTTTCTCACTTTGGGGTTTCTCTTTCCCTAACCCCTAAAAGGCAAACAATCCACTTTAAAAAACAGATTATTGGCTGAGAATTTAAAGTGAGATCTTAAATAATAAAAACTCTTTGAAATACAGCTCTTTGGAAAATGTATTGTTTGCATCCATCACTTTTCCAATATAGTCCATAAAATATTGGTAAACAATTATATATGATAATATATTCTGAAATCTTCTTACACGGTACTGAACAATAAATCTAGGAAGAACATTATATAAAAAGAACTCACAGTTAACATCATGTGAATCACTTGAGCAGAAGGAAAAGGGGAGCAGAGGACAATAACAGAACAGTCGTTTCTTTAGGGTGGGCAGGGGAGAGGAGTCAAACCCGATTAGACCCCAGACAATACCTGCCCCATCATCTCAAGGAAGAAAATTCTCCCATTCTCAAGACCAGTAACTACAGGGGAAAGAGAAAGAAAATAGAATAAGAGTCACATAAGAGTACAGTGGAGGAGAGAGGATCAACAGGAAACAATTTCACAGCAAACTCTTAAGAACACAGTTGGCTTTGCCGCTAAGGGATTAAGGGATTGGGCACTAAAATATATTCAATATTTGATGCTCTCTATACTTTCTGAGAATGGTTTAATCAAGATATGTCATTTCTATAATAAATTTAATGTTAGGTGCTAAGGTATGAATGCTATTGCCATGTTAGTATTCAAATAGAATAGTATTATAATTCAGTTTAATAGAACAGCATAAAAATATCAACTATACAACAAAGGACTTCCTTGCACTGAAAGAGAGTATATCTACAATCCTGACACTTCCTGCCCCAGGAGATCTCTGATCAGCACTGAAGCTCCAGAGGGCATAAAGGCTTCTATTGGCCACTCAGGGAGCAGAATAACAACTGGGACCCAGGCTACAATTTATAAAAAAGTTAAACTACCCTGGTCAGAGGACTGATTCTTCAAGCAGAGATACTGCTAAAATTGAGACTTGATTTATTTGGGTGTCCCACACTACAAAGCAACATGCTCACTTAGCTGACCCAGAGCCTTTTTAGCAGATGCTGAGTAATTTTACACACATATTTCTCATATTGTTCCTAATTAAGGTATGGCTCCAATTATAAAGAAGATAGACAAATACTTACAGGAAAAGTAACAGTCACTATTTTTTAGTGGTTGACATCTGACCAGTTTTTATTTCTTTGTGTTCTTTTCTATATTTCCTGAATTTTTACAAAGAATATTAATTTTATAACTCAAGAAAGACCTATTTCATCTTAGAAAAAATGTTTTTTCTCACATTTTGTTATTTCCAACTTTCTTGGAAGTAAAAAGAAAACAAAGTTAGTGACCTATGGTATTTGACATCTAAGAATCTACCTCATCTTACTGTTCTTGAATGCAATCTTAAAACATTAAAATCTTCCTGTACATTCCATTCTCTTTTCTTAAATGAAACATGACCTCCCTCAGAGACAAAGCTGGAAGCAAGAACCAATGGAGTAACTATTCTAAGAGCAGGTACAGAAGACCATGTCAAGGAGGTTGTAAGAAGGACTCAAGATTAGTAATTTTGAGAATCTTGTCCTCAAAGTCAGATTTTTATAAAAGGATCAGGAGATTGCAGGAGACTTCCTGTCCTGTTACCTCTCCCAAATTGAGTGGTTTGGTTTCCTCCATGAGAACACAAAAAGAGATAAGCACCCAGAAGTACCTCCCTTGCTACAGTAGTAAGGTCCTAAGAATCTCTAGATAAAGAGTTTTGCAAGAAATCCACAACATAAAATCAGACTGAGACAGATGCATGATGATTGCCTGAAAAAAGGTGATAACTTGGCGGCCTTTACATATTTAATTTCAATGTTTTCCCAACATTTATTCACAGGAGATGCTGAGAGCTCCAAGGGAGAAGTTACCAAAGGCCCATTGCTGGCCACGTGCAGATTCACCGTCAATTATAATAGCTTATGGTTGTTGAATACTTAATGTGTAACAGGGATTGTTTAAAGCAATTTCACATCTATTAATTCATGTAATCCTTATTAAAAATACTATGGAGTATTATTGTCTTCATCTTACAGCTGAGAAAACAAAAGCATAGAAATGTTAAGTAGTTAAGTTAACTTAAGAGCATTCAGGTAACAAGTGGCAGAGATAGAATTAGAAACTAAAGCTCTACTTTAAACCATGAAATTCAGCTTTGGCCCCAGACTTGCATCCCCAGTCATCAGAACAAAAGCTGTATAGTAGGAGCACTCTCAGCACTTAGAAAGAATGCAGTCTCTAAATACCATTCTTCACTAAGAAAGATGGCCCTTTAGGAAAATGGCTAATACTAAGTTTGGGACAGTAAGTGTACAAAATGTGCCTGGGACACATCATTGTGCCAGAAAGAAAGGAAGCCATCAAAGATTATTGACCATTTCTAAAAGACAAAGGAGCCCACCTGAAGGGGCTCCTCTTGTCAGGAAGACAAACTGAGTATTAAAAATAATAATAAATAATGACTTAAATGATAGAAACCCATTGGGGGGAAAAAGCAATGGGCTTATAATGATATTTGAAAAGATAAAGGCAAAAACTATTAACTAACTGGATGTGCCTGCTCTCATGGTCAGTTTACGAAGCATCTACTGTTACTCAAGCATGCTACTCAGGATTCTCATCTTCCCCTGCAAAACAGATTCTTCTCACCACACACCACTCACCCTGAGAAAAATTCTGCTAACTACGAATTTCTATCTTATTTTGTTTTTAATGATGCCTATCCCCCTTATAGATGGATGCTCAGGGAACTGTCTGGTAGTTTTGCATCATATCCAGATCTGAACAGAATCACATATTATTCCCATATAACCTCAGTTACTTACAGACTTAAAACCTTTTTCCTAAAATAAAGGAGCAGCTTGAAATCTTAAATTTTAAAAATTCTGCACACTGTATTTTTATTTGATCTGATATTATGACTAACATATGACAGCATCAGATATATTTTAAAAGGGATATCATACACTAACCCCTTTTGGTGAATTTCCATCAATTGACTCTGTTTCTGAAACACGATTAACTGATTCTCGGGTAAAACTGATGGACTTGGAAAATTTTTCATCTCTCTCCCCACAGTCATCCAAGCTGCTTCTTCCTGGACTTCTATAAGAAACACATCATTATAGAAATATAATCAAGGTTAATTCCATATAAGTAAGTGATTTAGTCTCCCCACTGAGGTCTTTTCTATTATACAGCATTTTGACAACGAATGGTTTTTGCAATGTAACAAATAAGTGCTACTTATAACAAGGCCATCTCTTTACATCACATGCAGATTGCCTTTATTTCTGAAAATAAGATGTGCTCATATGAGATCTTATAAATTTTAGAAACCATTAAAAAATTAACCAAGCACAAATGGCAATAACAGCAAGTAACCGAATGATTATTATAGCTGGTTTAAATTTCAGTTTGGACTGCCACAAAGCTTTGAAATGTGCTGGCTAGATGTTTGGATTAGATGCCAGTCATCAGAAGGCAGCTTTGGATCTCCTTCCTTCAACTGAGTCAGCTGGACTCAGTTCCAGCTGAGGTGGCGAATCCCTCCCAGAAGAGGGTGCTCCTGATGTCCTAGCACAGACCCCACTGATTAGTCCATGCCCCTTTTCTTGTTCTTATTGTTCCTAAGAACAAGGTTTCAGGAATAGCTTTCAAATGGTCATAGGAACATGACTACAACAAACATCCTGGGACTTGCTTTTCTTCTCTCAGGGAGGAGCATAAAGAAAGGAAAATCTATTAAATATAAAAGAAGTACAACTGATCTAATTTCCAGGCCTCAAACTTATTAAGCAATTATTATTCTTATGTAATCATTGCTAGATAGAGACTTAAAGCTCTTCTAAAATAAAGTAGCAGCCTAACATCTTTAGCTAGGTTATCCTGAGGAAGGAAGAGAAAAGACAAAGGGCTTCCACCCCTATTCTACCCCACCCAAGTTAAAACTTAGGTCTGCCACCAAATCACTCCTGGCCAGGTAGAATGGCAAGGCTGAGGCGGACCTAACAAGAAAAATGGCTCTTTGAGACTAGCCCAGCGGCAGAGTGTCTGCACGTGAGGATTTTAAGGATGAGAGTGAGTTGTGGAGAAATACAGAAAGGAAAAAGGAGAGAGAGTGATGGAGAAATTGAAAATGAATACAAAGAAGATGGAAGAGCGGAGTAAAAAAGGTTTGAGACAGATATGCTTCTTTTAGGAATAGGAAGAAAGGGAAAAGGAAGAGAAGGGGAAATGAGGATCTGGCCACATCTACTCTTTGAAAGCACTCAATCACCAGAAGTAGTTCTGTAATGACCTCAAAAAGCAGGACCTTAGAGTATATAAAGCATTTGGTCAAAAATACTTACTCTCTCTTTCTTCAAAGACTAGAAACTCCTTGAGTTGGCAGGGACCTTGGA
This sequence comes from Suricata suricatta, assembly GCF_006229205.1. Taxonomy (NCBI): domain Eukaryota; kingdom Metazoa; phylum Chordata; class Mammalia; order Carnivora; family Herpestidae; genus Suricata; species Suricata suricatta. The sequence goes on along the minus strand of NC_043704.1, from coordinate 60,329,639 downwards.
GATTATCTCATTTATTTAACTACCTCATTTCAGAGATGGGTAAAGTGAGGATTAAAAAGGCTAAGAGATTTGCTTGAGGTTTCAGATACTTGGTGGCCAGATCCAGACTTGAATCCAGATCTTCCTCATAACCCAAGGCTCTCTACAGTATGTCAACTGCTTTTCTACCCTGCTCCAGGACCTGAAACTAGTAAACTTTTCAAGGAGAGTAGTACAATGGAAATTTTTAACTTTACAGAAAACTAATAAAATATGCATGTGCAACCATGTAAAAAAGTCTAAAATATTGATGCTGAGCTGAAACAAGATAAAGAGGATCAGCATAACTAGAAGACTACCTAAATAGAGAAAAACTGTAAACACACTGAGACTTCTGAAAAATTTCCATTTTTACATTTATTTGCTAACAATTTTTAAGAGTTTTATTAAGATATAATTCACATTCTACAAAATTCACCCCATTTAATGTGTACAGTGCAGTGGTTTACAGAGTTGCACAGCCACAACTACTATCTGCGTTTAGAGCATGTTCATCCCCATAAAGAAATCCTGAACCCATTAGTAATCATTCCCCATTCTCCCTTCCTCCCAGCCCCTGGCAAGTACTAATCTACTTTCTGTCTCTGTAGATTCATTCTGGACTCCACTTCACATAAACGGAATCATACATTACCTGGTCTTGCGTTACTCGCTTCTTTCACTTACTTCCTACACTTACAACATCTACTATAGAATTTTAATGTATTCTTTGTTTTTATTGCTGTGACCTCAATTACCATTGGACAAAATGCACTTTTATTTGTGTAGATTAATAAAAATGTCCACTCTTCCAAATGAATCCCCATCAGTCAAAAATAATCTCATCTCTGAATTTCTTTATCACATTATCTATTGCTCCTTTTGGCCTTTGTCATTTTCAGCCCTGTATCACAATTATTTGCATTCTCCATAGTACTAACAGCTCCTTTCATTAATCTATTAATATTTATTGAGTGCCAAGTACATGTTGAGCACTACGCTAGGGTTTCCTTGAGGAAACATCATATTATCTTTGTATCCCTCAAAATACTTACCAGCTAATTTATTTTATAGTTATCTACAACCTCAAAGCTTTTTATGCTTTACTAAAACCACGCTTTAAGCAAATCCTAGATAACAGAGTTATAAAATTAACATTTCCTTATATGTCATATATTTACTTACCAATTTAGCAAACTATTCAATGTCCTCACCTTTCACTTCATTCCACTACAGAGACCAAAGAAGCAAATTCCACCCAAGGATAACTTAACAGAAATTTCAAATTAGTAAAGTCTAAAATAATTCTGCTTTAATTAATGATTAATAAGTCCTGATAGTTAAAAACATTTTGCTCTACCTTGTCTGCACATTGTCATCGATTGACAAAGATAGGTTTTCCATCTCTTCAGCATTTAAGCCTAGCTCATTACCATAGTTCTGCTGGAGCAGCTGCCAGAATTCCTGTCTGGTCAGGTGCTAAAATGACAGAAGAATTACACTGAGTATTGGAAAATATAAGATACTATAACATAGTGATTCAAACATGAATTTTCAAGTCAAAATGACCTGTTGTGTAGACTGTAAATGTGAAAGTTTGGTAGTAATTTGGCCTTTTAAAACATCAGTTTTCTGTATCTATAAAAAGTTGGTTAATAGGGGCGCCTGGGTGGCTCAATAGGTTTAGCATCCTACTCTTGATTTGGGCTTAGGTTATGATCTCACAGTTCGTGAGATTGAGTCCTGCCTCAGGCTCTGCACTGGCAGCATGGAACCTGTGTGGGACTCTCTCTCTCTCTCTCTCTCTCTCTCTCTCTCTCTCTCTCTCCACCGCCCCCCCCCACCCTGCGCTCTCTCCCTCTCAAAATAAATAAATAAACATTAAAAAAATGTGTTAACAAAACTTACCTGACAGGGGTAATACTGGGAGTAGATAAAATTATTTTAAAGTGTGTAACATAATAACTTGTGTAAATGGGAAGAGGTTTCAAATTGTCTCTTCATAAAAGTTTGTTCATAGTATTTGACAATCACTAATCTTCAATTTAAATTCTACAATCCAATAAAAAATTAATAAACAAATTCTACAATCCAACTGTCTACCATGACCACCGAGTCAGCAGAGTTCTAATCATCAAATCAAAACCACTCTCTTAATCCATAATGTATCTGAAATTTTTGACCATTTTTAAAACTTTATATATCAGTAAACTTTGTTATATTTTCTTAAAATATAAAAGGCAACAGGCTAGAATTCAGAGTATTTCCTTTAATTTATTTGTAACAAAATCCAGCTTGTTCTTTCTTTGTAGGTAACATAACACTGTTAAAGTCATCTAATATAAAAAAGTCTTGCATGCATTGTATACCAAAACAAAAACAATAATAATATGATAACCAATGGTCTGATTTCTAGAAACATTTTAGGTGGTTAATTACATGAATAAACACAGTAGAGGGAGGTAGCATAACACCTGAGGCAACTGTTGGCAAGACGATATATCCCTTATTCATTCAGCAAATATTTATTTAGAACCTACAAAACGTGTATCACTGCACTAGATGGCTAAGGATAAACATGATGTATACAAGTTAAGCTCCTTGTTCTCAAACAACTTATGGTATAGTTGAAGAAACATGGGAGACTTTTAAGTTAAATATGACAGGCTATAATATTAAGTACTAAAGTACTGATAGAGGCAACATACTATAAAAGTCTAAAGGCAAGAAATAATACTGTGGATCAGCATGATCAGATAAGGCTTCACACTGGAGAAGTGTCTTCAGCAGAGCTGAAGGAAGGACATGAATAGGGAAAACAGAGAGATAAAGAAATTTTGAGAGAGAGTAACTGACACACGAATACAGAGTAAATACATAAAGAACATAGGTAATGTTTGTTTTGAAGTCAGTTTATTGACCTAACTGGGGTAAAAAAGTTTAAGTTGGAAAATAGGGATAAATATATGGAGATTTAAGGGGCCCAAATATATGCCTTAAATTCCTCCCTGGTATTCCCCTTGACAGATGCCGCTTCCTTTTATCTTTCTCCTGTTTCTTCTCCATGGCTAGTGGCTATGGAATCTTTGTTACATTATACTAGATGACCTTCATTATATTTTATGAAACCTCAAAGAGATTAAGAACAAAATTTCTGCATTTTAGACCACTAGCTTCCAATTTGCCATACCCAGACAGCTTAAGATTCCACAATAGTAGTTTATGAAAATTCAGACATTATTATCAATACTTCAAAAAATAAAAAATATCCAAATGATTACCTACAATAAAGTTATTCAAGCTAAGTAAAATGTCAGGTCTCTTTGAGGCTGAATTACATTAGCCCAGAGGAGTTATTCAGGCTCATAAGAAACTCTCATTGCAAATAATGTTTGTCTAATAATCAATAATGTTCTAAGATTTTATTGTTTAGAATATACTACTTGTTTGGTGGACAAAGTGTTTTGAAGACTAGTGTCCATAAAAGAAAAATAAAAAGGATCACTAGTGGTAGAGAAAGTTAAGGAACTTGATTCTTGATCCTAACACATTTCTTTTCTGATTCCCACAGCCATTTGTGAACAGCAGTTAGCACATAACTCAATCTTTCAAGGTCACTATCTTTGAAATACTTCTAGTGTCATAAGTGGATGGTTAACTTTATAAAGAGAAACAAGAAATATTTTAATATAGTTGTGGAAGATTAACATTTAAAAATTTCTCTGAAATAATAAATATCAAACTATTCAAAAAACAGACTAACGAAGTAGAAAGCCAATTATAAATATTCAGTCGGTTTCCTACAAGTGAAAGGCATGAAACTCAGACATAAAATATTAACAATAAAACACAATTTTATTTGAGTACATAAATATCTTAAATACATTATCAAATACCATCAGGAAGTTGATAGTTAATAGAATAATTTCAATATACTTTTTTATTTCTTAGTATATATATATTAAGCATACTTAGTATATATATATATATATATACACAAACTTCTATACATACAAAGTATAAAGTACTTATATATGAAGTATAAAAGTATTCATGTATATAAATTAGTGGAAAACAAAATAGAACTCATTTAATTCACCATCTTTTTTTAAGTTCACCATTTGATAGATCTGCTTATTTGTTAAAAACAACATTTTCTACAAAGCTGATCAGAAAAGACAAAAAAATGTGGTCATTTATAGTTATGTTGAAGATTTAAACATTAAAACATATCTACAGACTGATATCATAATTCTCTGAATAATAATAATGATTCTCTGAAGAGGTTGTTTTAAAAAACATCCTAAATTTTTACCAAAGGTTGACCACCTACCTGGAAACAACGGAGGCTCCGGGTTCAGCCTGCAGGGTACTTTAACAAAATAAAGATGAACCAAGAAGCAATCAGATACGACTCAAAAGCCAGAAGATCAATTTCTGGCCCAGAAAGCTTTGTATTCTAAGTATTCTGCAAAGGCTTTATCTGCAGCAGAGTTCCAAATATTTAATGACAACTACGTAAAATCACTACTTCAATCTTCTCTTTTTGTTATGAGAGGCTTTTCCTTATGAAAGACAAGTCCTACTGAGTTTAAAGCCCATTATTTGTCACTTCCTGGTTTGTAGTATCAGCACTCTTTCCAAGGTTGCAGGTCAGAATGCAGATTTGGTAGTTACACCTCACTCTACAGGTTCCTAAGCCACTCCTACTAGAAGAGGATAGGTAAACAGGGTTTTATTAAAGGGCCAGTTCTCAATTTCTTCTGTTCCACACAAGATTAGAAACAAAAAATGCAAATGAAAATATCTTGCTTATGCTCAACTACTACGTCAATCTCATTTTAAAGATTAAAAATACATCAAGGGTTAAATTTCTTTCTCCATGCTAACACTTTCTATTCAATTCCAGCAATGTCATTATTACTTCTTTGTATGCCACTTCTTTAGTATTGATGTTAGCAGCCCCAACAGACTCATGCATTAACCCTTTACAACTATCAAAGATTAAGTTCTTGAGTATAATAAATGGAATGCCAGGAAATAGCAAGAAGAGTGAGCTATTCGGGTCAAGCAATTCCAATAAGCACTCAGCACATCATTCATCACTGAAAAGTTTACATCTTTGTTACTTAACAGTTCTTTCCTTTAAAAACATTTTTTACTTTCTTCAGAATAATTTCCTGGCAGGGACCTGGGCTATAATAAACACAGAGAGTCTCATCTACCAATTCCAATTTCTTTCCCTGAAGAAAAATGTTCTTGTAAATAAAAAATCATAGCTTGCCCCAATTTCTACCTAGTTATTCCATTTAATTTAGTAAGGCATGTAGACAACATCAAATGCTAGTCAATGAACTGCAAGGATATCCTTTAGGGGGGTTGCTAAACCTACTCTTTTTATGCAATAGTAGAATGAGGGGCCAGAGCAACACTGGAGAATACCACTCCCTCAAATGAAGAAAGCATGGGGGCTACTGTAAACTGTCTAAAAATCAATGCTTTTGACATATTATAGTAATTCTCATGGGCTGAAATTGTAGATAGATATCTTTATTATGGTAACCAAACTGCAATGAGAAAAATATACCTTAGCTATACCGTAAATGATCTTATATACTTTTGCTACATATAAACAGCCCTATAGTAAACCGTCAGTAAGTATTTAGTAAATTTAGAAGGCTTACAAGGGAAAATAGAACCTGAGACTGAGCCCCAAGAAAGCCTGGCACGCAAAGGCTAAGTTGACGAGGAGTGGCCAGCAAAAAATAATGAGGGAAATACCAGACAGATAAGAGGGAAGTCCAGAAGGAATGATGTCATGGAAATCAAGGAAAGAAGGTGCTTCAAAATGGAGGGAGTGTGTTGTAGTGTGGAATGTTGCTGACAGATCAAGTACGTGGAGAACATCCATGGCATGTGCAAGCGTGCCAAGGAGTGAAACAGCCAGTTCTCAAGACTAGCATTGCCAGATGAGGGCCCGTGGTTGGGAAAGGAGAGGAGAAGGGGGAAGGAAAGAGTTAGTGGGGAAGGGGGAAGCAGCCAGGGCAGGAGGAGCCTTGTATGCCATGCTCATGAATGTGGGGATTACACTGTTAAAATATGAAAAGCCAGGGCACCTGGGTGGCTCAGACTTCCAGCTCAGGTCAAGATCTTGTGGTTCCTGAGTTTGAGCCCCACACTGGGTTCTCTGCTGTCAGTGCAGAGTCTGCTTAAGAGCCTCAGTCCCTCTCTCTCTCTCTGCTCCTCCCCAACTCATGGTCTCTCTCTCTCTCTCTCTCTCTCTCCCCCTCCCTCTCAAAAATAAACATTAAAAAAATTAAAAATATAAAAAGCTACCTACTAGTTTCACATAGAAAAGTAAAAAGTTCAAAACTGTGGTTTTGAAAGATACACTTTTAAAACCACTACCACTTTGGTAAAAATCTAAATGACAGATTACAGTGTTAAAAAGAGATAGTTAGGAGACTATTGTACTGGCTCAAAGTAGAAATGATGAGGGCCCGTGGTTGGGAAAGGAGAGGTAAGGAACAAGGATACATCCAGGTTTCCGGCTTGGGTGACCAGGGAGAAGGAGGTGCACTTCACGGACCGAGGGAAAATAGGTGGAGGAGTTCTGCTAACCAAAAAGGGAAAACAGAGGGAACACTATAAGAATACAAATACTTCTCCACTACCAGGCTATTATGTAGAAAATGTGACTAAAATAGTTAGCAATTTTACATTTATTTTTCCAGGCAGGTTTGAATGTTGTACTTAAATTTATAGCACTACAGGAAAACTTCTAGATTTCCAAGTACAGTAATTCCAAAACCAGTGATCACTGGGGAGGGGCATGAGAAAGAATAAGGGGATTTGACAAGGCTGAGGAATCTGCAGGAGATGGCTGGATGACACTCCTCCAAAAGATCTCAGAATTTGACATTAACTTCCTAAACCGACCACCTTTTGGAGAATGGCCCCAGCACCGTCAGTGGCCTGGAGTTGCGCTCAGAGTGGCTGATTCTCACAAACCACTCACATACTGTATCCACTCACTCAGTGGCATAAATACACTAAGGCACAACATGGGGACAGTCCTTTCTAGTGATTGGAAATCTTTCATTCAGCCACACAGGTGCTCAACACCTTGGAAGTCAGGTATTAGTAATCAGAACTTTGCATGATAAGCATGGAATCAGAGCTAAGGTAAACAGTTTTAAAGGACCAACCTTGATATTGGTGTGACCTGATGATTCATTTCTCTAGTGATCTAGAGAGATCTAGAGAGATCTCTAGTGATCTAGAGAGATCACATTTCTCTAGTGATCTCAGCTGACCTCTGTAATTCTGTTTTTCTGTCCTAAGTCCTAAGTTCTTGGCCTAAATCCAGCCAAGGCCCCTTCAGACTGACATATTTGTTCTTTATATACATAAATACACTCATTTTATATTTTTTAAATGTTTATTTTTGAGAGAGAGAATGTGAGTGGGGGAGGAACCAAGAGAGAGAGGGAGACAGAGGATCTGAAGTAGTCTCTGTACTGACAGCAGCAAGCCCAATGTGGGGCTCTAATTCATGAACTGTAAGATCATGACCTAAGAGGAAGTCAGATGCTTACCCGAGTCACCCAGGTACCCACAACCATTTTAATCCACTTTTCCCCAAAACGGCTGAGGAATAGGACACCCTTTTGTCATTCTCCTATTAGCAATTCCCAAAACAGAAGCTGCAATGACAAAAATCAAAATTTGGAGGGAGGGGTGTCTGTGTACATTGGAAGAGCTCCTCTTAGCCCTCACCCCTAATTCTGACACATGCCCCTCCTTCTGCCCTTAGGGAATAAGTCAGAAAGCCAGTCTGTCTCTTTTAGCCTTAGAATTTAAAATGAGTGCATATTTTTGCTCTCAGGGGCCCTCGTTTTTAATAATCTCTCTCAAAACGTATTCTTAAGTTTGCATGGAGAGCTAGCTTCATAGCAGCCCCACATACTGGCAAGAGAGACCACTATTATCTCTCTGAGAGAAAAATAGTACAAAAGAACATTTTTATTCTATACACATCCTGCCTGTATTGTTAATCAATAATATTATGATATCACTAGGAACATGAAAGGATTAATATTGAGGCTTGAGCTTTAACCAAAAAACTTTTAAGTTTTAAGCCTTGTTAAAAGTAAGAATCTTATAGGGGCACCTGGGTGGCTCAGTCGGTTGAACATATGACTTTGGTTCAGGTCATGATCTCACAGCTTGTGTGTTTGAGCCCCACAACAGACTCTGTGCTGACAGCTCAGAGCCTGGAGCCTGCTTCAGGTTCTGTGTCTCCTTCTCTGCCCCTTGCCCGCTTGCATGTGCACTCTCTCTCTCTCTCAAAAATAAACATTAAAAAAATTTTTTAAGTAATAACCTTACATATTCATCCTGTTTTCTTAATAATTCAAGTATACAAAAGATAACAATCCTTTGGACATTGAGGATTCTTCAGTGTTTCAAAATAATCATTTGTTCTCATGTCACATAGAGGTTTAAGAAACAGCTAAGGCATACCTTGACTGTTGTTTCTATAACTAAATGCCTGTTTTCACCCCATTCTTTGCCTTTTTCTTGAGCAGAGAATTGAAAACATCTTGTTACTTAAATGTAATGATCATCTGGATTCAAAATCACTGAAGTTTTACTAAACTGAATCATTCAGAAAGTATTTATTGAGCATCAACTATGTATAACACTATAACTTACTGTCCACTCTTAAAATTTTTTTTCTAATGTTTTATTTATTTTTGAGAGAGAGAGAGAGAGACAGCATGAGCAGAGGAGGGTCAGAGAGAGAGGGAGATACAGAATCCGAAGCAGGCTCCAGGCTCTGAGCTAGTTGTCAGCACAGAGCCTGACGCAGGCCTCGAACCCATGAGATCATGACCTGAGCCAAAGCCGGACGCTCAACCGACTGAGCCACGTAGGCGCCCCACTTACTGTCCACTCTTAAGAATAAAGGGCATGACTGACAGAGTGCCAGACGTTACTCAGTAAAACAAGATGTATGCCAGAGCAGTTCTATAGTGAACACTGACCTGGTCACTGCACATAAAACAATGAACAAGGCAGACATGGCCCTTATCTTCAAGGAGTTTATATTCAAACAAGGAGAACAGAAATAGAACAAAAAAGTTATTAGTGTCATGAACTTTACAAGGGAAAATTGCAAGGTGTTACAGAAAGGGGAAGGAATGGACCTGACTTGGTCTTATTAATGAGTTTCATTTCAAACTAGAGCTGGGAAAGAACAGGCACAGAGAAGGCGCTGAACACCTACCACAGGGGCGGGGAGAAGGCCGAGCGGTTACGAATGGGGAGGATGCACTGAGATGAAGCTGGAGTGGTGGGCGGGGCCCAATCATAGGATCCCTAGATAAAATTTTAGATTTTTAATCCAAGGGAAATGGGTATTAAGCATGAAGCTATACATTTTCAAAAGATAGGTATACATTTTCAAAAAGATAAATTTGGTTGTAGTATTATTCAGAGGTCAAAAACTTTCTGTGAAAGGCCAATACAGTAAATATTTTAGGCTTTGTAGACCAATCTCTGGCAAATACTCAACTCTGCTGCTGCACTGTGAAAGCAGCCATATAATAAATAAACAAAAGAACATGGCTATGTTTCAGTAAAATTTTATTCATGGACATTGAAATTTGAATTTCATATAATTATGTATGAAATATTCTTTTGATTGTTTTAAAATCAACTTAAAAATGGAAAGCCATTCCTACTTTGTGGATTCTGTTTTGGATTCTATATCTCCCTCTCTCTCTCTCTGCCCCTTCCCAGCTCACACTCTGTTTCTGTCTCAAAAATAAACAAGCATTAAAAAAACATTTAGAAAAAGGGTGCTAAGCTCAAAGATAGTGAACTATGTTGAAGTGCTATAAATTACCACATGAATAACCATAGTGACAGGTTAAACACATGTCTAAACACTGAGGATTTATGTTAAGCTAAGTCAAATATCTGAAATAAACTGTTCTTTCTGAAGCAATACATCAAAGGAACCTTATGAATGAAAAAATGTATTTTTTTTTCTCATTAAACTTTTGTTTTAATGGGTCTCAAAATTCTGTGACAGATTGTTGGTCAAGTTGTTTCCTTTAAAAAGTACTGATTTTAAAAACTAATAACTTAAAACTGCCACACACACACAAAAAACAAATGGTCCACAAAACACTCTCCCTTCCTTCTAAAGGTTTTACGATGCATTGTTATCATTAACCAGTCTTTTACTATTAAACTTAAATGGCCAATTGACACAAACAGTTCTGACACCGTTCTTCCACCTCTGATTAAGACAAGTATTGGGGTGGCAAGTATTGGGGATAATATTCATTTAGCCTTCTGAGCTTTCTGGGCAGACTTGGTGACCTTGCCAGCTCCAACTGCCTTCTTGTCCACTGCTTTGATGACACCCACAGCAACTGTCTGTCTCATGTCACGAACAGCAAAGCGACCCAGAGGAGGATAGTCAGAGAAGCTCTCAACACACATGGGCTAGCCAGGAACCATATCAACAATGGCAGCGTCACCAGATTTCAGGAACTTGGGATCATCTTCCAGCTTTTTCCCAGAACGATGGTCAATCTTCTCCTTCAGCTCAGCGAACTTGCAGGCGATGTGGGCAGTGTGACAGTCCAGCACAGGTGCATAGCCGGCACTGATTTGGCCTGGATGGTTCAGGATAATCACCTGAGCTGTGAAGCCAGCTGCTTCCATCGGTGGGTCATTTTTGCTATCACCAGCCACATTGCCTTGATGAACATCTTTGATAGGTACGTTCTTGACGTTCAAGCCCACATTGTCCCCAGGAAGAGCCTCACTCAAAGCTCCATGGTGCATTTCAACAGATTTTACTTCAGTTGTAACGTTGGCTGGAGCAAAAGTGACCACCATGCCAGGTTTGAGAACACCAGTCTCTACTCTACCCACAGGGACGGTACCAATACCGCCAATTTTGTAGACATCCTGGAGGGGCAGACGCAAAGGCTTGTCAGTTGGACGAATTGGTGGTAGAATGCAATCCAGAGCTTCAAGCAGTGTGGTTCCACTGGCATTGCCATCTTTACGGGTGACTTTCCATCCTTTGAACCAAGGCATGTTAGCACTTGGCTCCAGCATGTTGTCACCATTCCAACCAGAAATTGACACAAATGCTACTGTGTCAGGGTTGTAGCCAATTTTCTTAATGTAGGTGCAGACTTCCTTAACGATTTCCTCATATCTCTTCTGGCTGTAGGGTGGCTCCATTTTGTTAACACCAACAATAAGTTGTTTTACACCCAGTGTATAAGCCAGAAGGGCATGCTCACGGGTCTGCCCATTCTTGGAGATACCGGCTTCAAATTCACCAACACCAGCAGCAACAATCAGGACAGCACAGTCAGCCTGAGATGTGCCTGTAATCATATTTTTGATGAAGTCTCTGTGTCCCGGGGCATCAATGATGGTCACATAGTACTTGCTGGTCTCAAATTTCCACAAGGAGATATCAATGGTGATACC
>NC_043704.1:60288806-60317992 GCF_006229205.1 Suricata suricatta | reverse complement strand
TGCCCATTCTTGGAGATACCGGCTTCAAATTCACCAACACCAGCAGCAACAATCAGGACAGCACAGTCAGCCTGAGATGTGCCTGTAATCATATTTTTGATGAAGTCTCTGTGTCCCGGGGCATCAATGATGGTCACATAGTACTTGCTGGTCTCAAATTTCCACAAGGAGATATCAATGGTGATACCACGTTCACGTTCGGCTTTCAGTTTATCCAAGACCCAGTCATACTTGAAGGAGCCCTTTCCCATCTCAGCAGCCTCCTTCTCAAATTTTTTGATAGTTCTTTTGTCGATCCTGCCACATTTGTAGATGAGACGTCTGGTAGTGGTAGACTTGCCGGAATCTATGTGTCCAATGACGACGATGTTGATGTGAGTCTTTTCCTTTCCCATTTTGGTTTAGGTTTAGTGGTGGTTTTCACGACACCTGTGCTCTGGCGGCAAACCCGTTGTGAAAAAAATGTTTTTTTAAAAGCAGTCTTGCTCAAAGGCTCCATATTTGCCTCTAGCTATTTTCCCTTTTTGTGGATTTATTTTACTGGAGAAATCAATAAAACACACAAAACACACACACATGCACACAATTTAAAAATCATTTGTTGTATTTACCTTAATCTTTTTTCTAGATTAATTTGCTTTGTTTTTAAGGCCTTTTCATGTAGGAAGGAAAACTAGTAAGACATAGTTACTCTCACCCTCAGATTCCCCAGTCACAAGCAAACATAAATATGATATTCTGAACTTAAATTCTCTAAAAATATTTTATAATTTAAAATTTTTTTCATTTTACATATTTGAGAGAGAGAGAGCATGTGTGCATGGGGGAGAGGGGTAGAGGGAAAGAGAAAGAGAAGCTTTAGGAAGCAACACACTGAGCACAGAGCCCAACATGGGGGTCAATCCATGACCCTGGGATCATGACCTGAGTTGAAATCAAGAGTCACATGCTTAGCTGACTTAGCCACTGAAGTGCCCCTAAAAATATTTTGAATAAATATATACATGTATAATATATTATTCAACTGACTTGCGTTGTTTTATAGAATTTTGTAGCTACACTGGATATTTTATGGATTTGACAAAAATAGTATTACGAAAGATCAAGAAATCTAACCAATGTGGCTTTATCATTTTCAAAAACTAGAAGGCAACTGAAGTTTGTAAAAATTGCAGATAATACTAAAACTATGCCAAGCACCTAGCCTTGTGTCTGACACCTAATTCCTCATAAGTGAAAATTGCTACAACTGTTACAGATATTAGTATGTTTTACAAAACTGTCCTTCAAAGATCACTAGGAAAATACAGGAAGGTTGGTTTGTTTTTGTTTTCTAGTTCCTTTTCTAGGTGAATTCCACAAGGTTTAAAATTCTAGTGAGTGCAGTTTTATTTTCTTAATTTTTAAAAAATTTCTACTGTTTATTTTTTTAATGTTTTATTTATTTTTGATACAGAGAGAGACAGAGCATGAGAGGGGGAGGAGCAGAGAGAGAAGGAGACACAGAACCGGAAGCAGGCTCCAGGCTCTGAGCTAGCTGTCAGCACAGAGCCTGACGCGGGGCTCGAACCCACGAACGTGAGATCTGACCTGAGCCGAAGCCAGAGGCTTAACCGACTGAGCCACCCAGGCGCCCCTAATGTTTATTTTTGAGAAAGAGACAGACAGAGTGCAAGCACGGGAGGGACAGAGAGAGAGGGAGACACAGAATCTGAAGCAGGCTCCAGGCTCTGAGCTGTCAGCACAGAGCCCAATGCAGGGCTCAAACCCACAAACCACAAGATCAAGACCTGAGCTGAAGTCAGCCGCTTAACCAACTAAGCCACCCAGGTGCCTCCACAGTGAGGGCAGTTTTAAAACTGAGATCTCACCTCCAACTTTAGTTGGAGTTTAAGTTCTGTATCACATTTAATACACAATATGCTTAAACATTGATTTTGTTTTAGTATACATCAGAAATGGCTACCATTCTTTGATTAAAATGAGGGTATGGTATCCGATTGAGATAAAAAGTAGTATGTTCAATGTGAAAGAACCAAATAATTCAAACATGTGAAAGGTATAACTACAATAAAGATGGTGATACTCCTTTTGTACATATCAAGAACACAGGTGACATCAGGATCTTTGCAAAGAGGTTTAGATTTGACTCCCAGCCAGTAAATGCTTTGGTGGTCTTAGAAGTACCTTGAAATTACCTTTCTTCTTTCCACTTCAAAGAGCATTTAAAATTTTTTCATTAAAGTTCAGATCTGTTTCTTACTTGGCTTATCTGTAAACCTGAACTTTATCACTTCTCTGAAGTTACTTGTTTTCATAAGGATGTATCTCAACTTTCTCACCTGTGATAAGTGCAAACAGGATTTGGGGAGGACACTCAGATCCAGGACATAACCAAATGCAGGCTGCAGTAGCAGTATTTGGCTCCTCATTAGAATGAGGGATGCACCTGGGGGATTCCCAAAGCACTCAAAAAACTTGGCATTGGAGGGTAGCATTAGTCAGGTCTCCAGGGCAACACTCGAGTTTTCAGCCCATGCCAAAAAGAGCAGCCCACTGTAATTGTAACAATATATCCGAACATGGCGGGCCCTACAAAGGGGAAAGAGGATTTCTGCAGCACAGCACTGAAAGGGCAACACAGAGCTGCAGGCCAGCAAGTCTTTGTACAGCTGCTCCATACTCCTGCAGGTGGCTGCCGCACACTACCAGACCAGGCACCCACGGTCTGCCACCCCAGGCCAGGAACATGGGCATGGGGCTCCAGGGAGCCTAGGTGGCCAAACGCCAAGAAAGACTCATGGGGGTGGGGGGAGCCTGGACATGGTGCCTCACAGCCAGTCTTGTCTATTCCCTTAAGGAAGGAGGAGGGGCTGCGCTTGGCAAGCTCCCCACCCCCATTGGTGTCTTTCCTTTCGGCTCCAACTGGGGACTTCCAGGCCACTTCTCCGTGTCCCCAGCATTCTGAGAAAGTGAAAATAGCCAAGTAGGGATTGTTTGGTAGACCTTGACTTCAGCAACTGTCGTAAAGTTCAAAAGCCATTCAACCCTAAGAGCCACAGAGGCCACAGAGCGGCTTAGCTGTGGCGGGGAGGAGAGGAGGTACAGTTCTGGCCTGCGGTGTTTCAGCTTCCACTGCAAAGAAGTCTTTCTTATACCACCATGTCTATACAACCCCCTATGCCATTTTTAAAAAATAAAACAGATTTATTGAGCTATAATTCACATACCACAAAATGTACTTTAAATGTACAATTCATAAGTTTTTACATATCCTAAGCTGTACAACTATCACCACTAACTAATTCTAGAACATTTTCGTCAACCCAAAAGATACCCAAATCCATTAGCAGTCACTTTTCATTTCTTCCTCCTCCTGGAAACAAACGTACTTTCTACTTCTTTGCCTATACTGGAGATTTCATAAAAGCAGGGTCATCCAATATATGTTCTTTAGGGACTGGTTTTTTTCACACAGCATAATGTTTCAAGGTTCATGGATGTTGTAACACATATCAGGACTTCACTCATTTGTATTGATGAATAAATACTCCATTGTGTGAACAGACACTCTGTGTACCTATTCATCAGTTGATGAACATTCAGGATATTTCCACATTTTGGCTTTGTGAATAATACGAAGAACCTTCAAGTGCCAAGTTTCTGTGTGAATATACACTTTCAATTCTCCTGTATATAACCTAAGAGTGGAATTGCTGGGTCGTGCAAAAACTGTCTAACATTTTGAAAAACTGCCAAACTGTTTTTTCAAAGTTTTCAAATTTTACAACCTCACCAGCAATGTATGAGAGCTCCAGTTTCCCCACATCCTCAACAGTTGTTAGGGTCTGCTTTTTTATTTTAGCCATCCCGGTGAACGTGAAGTAGTAACTCATGGTTTTAAGTTTCCTGAATGGCTAATCACATTGCACATCTTTGCAGGCACTTATTGGCCATCTGTAGATCTTCTTTGGAGAAATGGCTATACAAATCTTTTGCCCATTTCTTAATGGGTTATTTGTCTTTTGTTGTTGTTGTTGTTTGTTGCTGAGTTATAATAGCTCCTCCTATGTTTTGGATATTAATACCTTATCAGATACATGACCTGCAAATATTTTCTCCTAGTCCTTGAATTGTCTTTTTACTTTCTTGATGGATATCTTCAAGCATAAACGTTTTGAATTTAATGAAGTCCAGTTTATCTATTTTTTTTGTCACGAGCTTTTGGCGTCATATCTGAGAATCTACTGTCTAATCCAAAGGTCATAAAGATTTACAGCTACAGTTTCTTCTGAGAGTTTTGTACTTTAAGATCTTACATTTAAATCTATGATCCTTTTTGAGTTAATTATTGTATATGGTCTGGAGCAGGAGTCAAAATTCATTCTATTGTATGTGCTATCTAGCTGTTCCAGCACCATTTGGTGAAATGACTTCTTTCCCTGTTGAGTTGTTTTGGCACCCTTGTCAAAAATCAATTTAAGGCTGTTAAGTGCAAGATTTTATTTCTGGACTCTCCATTCTATCCCATTAATGTATATGTCTAGCTTATACCAGTAAACCTACTACCTTGATTGTTGCAGCTTTACGGTAAACATCAAAACAAAAAGTGCAAGTCCTCCAATGTTATGGACTGAATTGCATTCTCCTAAAATTTATATGTGACGCCCTCACCCCCTATGTGACTATGTTTGAAGACAGGAACTTTTAGGAGAAAATTAATGTTAATGAAGTTGCTATGGATTGAATTGTGTCCTACCACCCCCTCCGAAATTCATATGTTGAAATTCTAAGTCCCAATGTGATAGTATTTGGGGGCGGGGCGTTTGAGAGATAATTAGGTTTAGATGAGGTAAATGAGGGTGGGACTCTCATGATAAGATTAGTGCCTTTATAAGAAAAGACACCAGAGACTTTGGTCACTCTGGCTCTGCTCTCTCTCCCTCCTTCCCTGCTATGTCAGGACACAATGAGAAGGCAAGGAAGTATTCTCACCAGAACCCAACCAAAGCTGGCACCCTGATCTCAGATTTCCAGCCTCTAGAACTATGAGGACATAAACTTCTGTAGCTTATGCCACCCAATCTACAGCATTTTGTTATAGTAGCCTGCGCTAAGACAGAAGTCATGAGGGTAGGGCCCTAATCTAATAGCACTGGTATTCATTTAGGAGAAAGAGATATCTTAGGGTGCCTGGGTAGCTCAGTCAGTTAAGCATCCAACTCTTGATTTTTTTTTTATGCTTTATTTTTATTTTTGATACAGAGAGAGACAGAGCATGAGAGGGGTAGAGAGAGAAGGAGACACAGAACCGGAACCGGAAGCAGGGTCCAGGCTCTGAGCTAGCTGTCAGCACAGAGCCCGATGCGGGGCTCGAACCCACAAACGTGAGATCTGACCTGAGCGAAGCCGGAGGCTTAACCGACTGAGCCACCCAGGCGCCCCCCAACTCTTGATTTTGATTCAGTCATGAGCTCACAGTCCTAAGTTCAAGGCCCACATCGAGCTCCATGCCCAACAAGGAGTCTGCTTAAGATTCTCTCTCTCTCTCCCTCCCTCCCTCCCTCTGCCTCTGTACTGCTTTCACACTCTCTCTCAAAAAAATAAAACATAAAAACAATGAAAAAAAAAAAAAGGAAGAGATACCAGGAATGTGCATGAACAAAGGAAAAACCTATGAGAAAGACTGCAAGCCAATGAGAGGGATCCCACCAGAAATTCATCCTGCCCATTCCATGATCCTGGCCTTTCAGCTTCTGGAAGTGTGGGAAAATAAATTGATGGTGTTTAAGCCACCCAGTCTGTAGTATTTTATAATGGCAGCCCTGACAGACTAATTCATCCAATTTTATTCTCCTTTTTCAAGATTGTTTCGACTATTCTGGGTGCTTTGCATTTCCACATGAGTTTTAGGATCCTCTTTCAATTTCTGAAGAAAAAAAAAAGCCAGTTGGGATTTGATAGGGATTGCATTGAATCTGCAAATCAATTTGGGGAATATTGCCAACTTAACAATATCAAGTCTTCTGATTCATGAGCACGAGATTCTTTTCACTTGTATTCTTTAATTTCTTTTCACAATATTTTGTAGCTTTCAGTGTTCATCTTAAAGTTCTTTTGTTAAATTTGTTTCCAAGTATTTTATTCTTTTTGATATTATTATAACTGAACTGTTTTTGGGGTGCCTAGGTGGCTTAGCTGGCCAAGCATCCAATTTCAGCTCAGGTCATGAGGTCATAGTTTGTGGGTTCGAGCCCCGTGTTGGGCTCTATGCTGCCAGCTCAGAGCCTGGAGGTTGCTTTGGATTCTGTCTCCCTTTCTCTCTGCTCCTCCCCCATTCATGCTCTGTCTCTGTCTCTCAAAAATAAATAAAAACTAAAAAGAATTTTATACTTTTTATACTTTTTTAAATATTTGGATTGTTCATTGTGAGTGTATAGAAATATAAAATTGATTTTGGTATTTTGATCATGTATTCTGCAACTTGCTGAACTTCTTAGTTCTAATGGGTTTTTATGGATTTCCTTAGAATTTTACATATACAAAAACATACCATTTGCCAGTGGAGATAGTTTTATTTCTTTGTTTTTAATCTGGATGTCTTTTACTTCTTTTTCTTGCCTAATTTCCCTGGCTAGAGACTTCAATACAGTGTTGAATAGAAATGGCCAGAAAGATTGGACTTTGGCTCAGGTCATGATATCAAAGTTCATGGGTTCAAGCTGTGCACAGGGCTCTCTGCTGTCAGTGCTGAACCTGCTTTGGATCCTCTGTTTCCCTCTCTCTGACCCTCACCAGCTCTCGCTTGCATGCATATTCTCTCTCTCAATTTCTGTCTCTCTAAAATAAACATTAAAAAAATGAAAGAAAGAAATGGCAAGAAAGGACATCCTTGTCTTGTTCTTGACCTGGGGTAGGAAGCATTGGTCTCTTACTGTTAAGTATGTTAGTTGAATCAGGTCAAAGAAATTTCCTGCTAGTCTTACTTCATTTTTTTTTTTTTATCATGAAAAGATGTTAGCTATTGTCACATTTTTTTCTGTATTGATTGAAATGATCATGTGGTTTTTGTCCTTTATTCTACTAATATAGTGTATTATACTGGCCAATTTTCTTTTTTTTTTAATTTTTTTAGTGTTTATTTATTTTTTGAGAGGGAGAGTGTCACAGAGTGTGAGTGAAGGAGAGGCAGATAGAGAAAGAGACACAGAATCCGATGCAGGCTCCAGGTTCTGAGCTGTTAGCACAGAGCCTGATGTGAAGCTCAAACCCACGAACGCAAGATCATGACCTGAGCCAAAGCCAGAGCTCAACCGACTGCACCACCCAGGCGCCCCCTACACTGACTGATTTTCATATGTTGAATCATTGTATAAATTCTACCTGGTCACAGCATATAATCATTTTTATATGTGTCTGGATTTGTTTTGCTAAAGTGGTTTGGATTTTGTTGAGCATTTTTGTCTATAATCATACACAAAATTAACGTAGACACAATGAACATAAATATTGTCCTGTAGGTTTCTTGTGATGTTCTTTGTCTGCTTTTGGTAATCAAAGTAATGGTGGCCTCACAGACTGAGTTGGGAAGTATTCCCTCCTCCTCTATTCTTTGAAATACATTGTGAACAATTGGTGTTAATTCTACTGTAAACATGTGGCATAATTCACCAATGAAGCCACCTGAGCTTTCCTTTGTGGGTAGACTTTTTTTATTGATAATTTGATCTCTTCTCTTGTTACAAGTCTATTCAGATTTTTCATTTCTGCTTGAGTCAGTTGCATCGTTTTATGACTTTCTAGTCACAAGTTTGTCCATTTCATTTAGGTTAACTAATTTGTTGGCATACAATGTTCATAGTATGAATCCTTTTAATTTTGTAAGGTCAGAACTAATGTTACCAATTTCACTTCTGAATTTAATAATTTTAGTATTTTTTTCTTGTTCAGTCTAGCTATAAATTGTGAACTTTATTGATCTTTTCAAAGAAAAAACTTTTGGTTCTGTTGATCATCTCTTTTTCAAATCTTTATTTTATTCATTTATGTTCTAATCTTCCTATAAGTTTAGAGTGTTTCCTTCACTCTAATTTCTTACGGTGAAAAGTTAGGTTACTGAATTAAAAGCATTCTTCTTTTATAAGTATTTATAGTTATAAAATCCCCCTTTAGGCACTCCTTTAGCTGTACCTCATGAGTTTTAGTATGTTGTGTTTTTGTTTTCATTTAACTCAAACTATGTTCTAATTTATCTTGTGAATTCTTTTTGTACTTTGGTTATTTAGAAATGTTCTATTTAATATCTGCTTTTTATGAATTTCCCAAATTTCTGTTATTGATTTCTAATTTCATTCCATTGTGGTCCATTGTATTATTTCAATACTCTTAAATGTATTACAGTTTCTTTTATGATCGAGCATATGGTCTCTCCTGGAGAATGTTCCATGTATACTTGAGAAGTATATGTATTCTGTTTTGAGTGTCCCATAGATGTCTTTTAGTCCTAGTTAGTTTATAGTTTTGTTCAAGTCTTCCATCTCCTTGTTAATCTCCTTGGTTGTTCTATCCATCATTGAAAGTGAGGTGTTAAAATCTCCAACTATTATTGTTGAATTGTCTATCTCCCCCTTCAATTCTACCAGTTTTGTTTTATTTTAGGGCTTTGCGATTAGCTACATTTAAGTTTATAGTTGTTAGGGATTGACCCTTTTAGTATTATAAAATGTTATTCCTTGTTTATATTAACTTTTGTGTTATTTTTTAAATTGCTTATGTTTTATTAATTTTTGAGAGAGAGAGAGAGAGAGAGAGAGAGAGAGAGAGAGAGCGTGAGCAGGGGAGGGTCAGAGAAAGAGGGAGACACAGAATCTGAAGACAGGCTCCAGGCTCTGAGCTAGCTGTCAGCACAGAGCCCGATGCAGGCCTCAAAGCCATGAACCGTGAGATCGTGACTTGAACTGAAGTCAGATGCTCAACCGACTGAGCCACCCAGGCACCCATAATTTTTGTCTTAAAGTCTATTTTGTTTGATACTATCATAGTCACTTCAGCTCTCTTTTGGTTACTATTCATATGGTATATATTTTTTCCATCCTCTTATTTTCCATCTGTTTGTATCATTAAATCTAACATGTTTCATATAGACAGCATATAGTTGGATCAAGTTTTTTTCATTCTTTCTGCTTACCTCTGCCTTCTGATTAAAGTGCTTAATCTTTTATGTTTAATGATTTAATGGCTATGTTTAATAGTCATTTTGCTATTTATTTTCTATATGTCTTATGTCTTTTTAGTCCCTCTATTCTTCCATTACTGCCTTCTTAAGTGTTAAATAGATCTAGTGTACCATTTTAATTCCCTTGATGTTTCTTTTACTATATTTTTAAATTTTACTCTGGGGATTGCAGTAGTCCCTCCCTCCTTATCCACAGGTTCAGCTTCCCTAGTTTAATTACCCAGTCAGCCACAGTCAGGAAGCAGACTGTCCTCCTTCTGACATACCATCATAATGAGCAGCACAGTGATGCATCACAAAGCCTAGGTCATTCACCTCACTTCATTTCAACCTGCAGTCATTTTATCATCTCACACCATCAAGAAGACAGATGAGTATACCATAATAAAGTATTTTGAAGAGAAAGAAAGATACCACATTCACATAACTTTTATTACAGTATATTGTTATAATTGTTCTATGTTATTATTAGTTATTTTTATTAGTCTTTTACTCTGCTTAATTTACAAATTAAATTTTATCATAGGTATGCACATACAGGAAAAACCATAGCATATATATTAGTTTCAGTACTGTCTGCAGTTTCAGGCATCCACTATGGGTCTTGGACCATATCCCCTGCAGATAAAGGGGAGACTACTATACAATCAACATCTTAACAAAGCCATGGATTCTGTTTTGCTTCGAGCTTCTTCTTGGAATTTAAATAGTCCAGTCAAAATTAACTCCAAAAAATGAAAAGGAACTTTCAACTCACATACACGGTTGAGATACATATTGGGTGGTTGCTATTATAATGAGCACCTGCCTCTGGTTTGAACACTTACCTTGTCTAATAGTACATTCTGCCACAACCTAAAGATGCTGAGGTAACTTCTGTCTCTGGCACCAAAAGATGTAAAGAAAAACTGCAAAGAAAAATAGCAGGATTATTTTAGTGGCATAAAAAAACATGAGAAGGAGTGTCATAAAGATCTGTTGACACTTGCTATGGTGAAAGCAAACTAGTAAGACAGGATTACCTACTTTATATATATATTTTTACTTTTTAAAATATTTTTTGAGAGACAGAGAGACAGAGAGTGGGAGCGGGAAAGAGGCAGAGAGAGGGGGAGACACAGAATCCAAAGCAGGCTCCAGGCTCTGAGCTGTCAGCACAGAGCCTGATGCAGGGCTTGAACACATGAACCATGAGATCATGACTTGAGCCGAGGTTGGATGCTTAACTGACTGGGCCACCCAGGTACCCCCATATATTATTTTTGTTTCACTTTTTGCTACAAGAGAAGAAAAATAGGTAACTGGTACATGAACAAGGTATCTTTAAAAATTGTATCTTACAGTAAGTATAATTTTATCAATATTTACTCAGAAAAGGAATTTGAAATAGGTAGATATTTATATACATGTAATTTATCTATTAAAATAATCTTTAAAAAATTTTTTTACATTTATGTATTTATTTTGAGTGGGGGGTGCATCATGCAAGCAGGGGAGGGACAGGGAGAGAGTAAGAGAGAGAGAGAGAATCCCAAGTAGGCTCTGCACCACCACCACACCACAGAGCCTGATGCGGGGTTCAAACCCTCACACAGTAAGATCGTAACCTGAGCTGAGATCAAGCGTCAGATACCTGACTGACTGAACCACTCAAGTGCCCTATTTTAAGGATCTTAATTTCAAATTATATCATTTTTCATAGTCTTCTGAAAAATCCAGAAATACTTAATTTCTACTATTTATATTTTTATATATATGTAAAACACTCATATATAAAACTTTGAATGCTAGAGAAAAAAAATAGCATGTTTCAATTTGTAATTCTATGTTTGCTTTTAGCTTTATCTTTTCCTCTGCATTTAATTGATTTTGCAAAGTCACATTTTGAAATAGGCTTTTATGAGAAAATCTGACAAGTGACAGCACTAAATACAGTCTCGCAGTGTGTCATCTCTTCCGACCCCATAGTTAGTGACTTTTCATGACTGAGTGGTTATTTTTAGCGATGAGAAAGCTCGGCTGGATGTTTGATTTGTTAAATAAGATGTCAAACAAATAATGTTTTGGGTGTTTATGCTTTTCATAGAAAGATTTTAAAGTGCTATTTTCTAGTTAATAAATTGAAATGTTGCTATATATATTCTCCATAAAGCAAAACTTTTCATAAAAAGGATATATCTAGATTTCCCAAATACAATTATATACATAATATGTGACTTAATGATAACTACTTACTGTTCTCTATTTCCTTTTCTTAGACCAAAACTGTTTTTGCTTTTTTGTATTGTAATAATCTTACAATCTTTTTATTCAGGTATATAGATAAGAAAAACCTCTTCATCTCTCTTTTACCACTTTGTTATGCGTACTAATTCCCACTTCTTAAACTAAATAACTTGTAATCTACTTTATCCATTTTTGTATATAATCTATCACTTAGTTCTACAAGTCTTGGTTCTTTGGGTCACTTTTTTTTTTTTTTACTGCTTTTATTTATTTTAGAGAGAGAGAGACAGCATGAACAGGGGAGGGTCAGAGAGAGAGGGAGACACAGAATCCAAAGCAGGCTCCAGGCTCTGAGCTGTTAGCACAGAGCCTGATGTGGGGCTCGAACCTACGGACCACGCGTGAGATCATGACCTGAGCCGAAGCCGGACGCTTAACCAACTGAGCCATCCAGGCGCCCCCTTTGGGTCACTTTTCTTTTCCTTAGTTTCCTCATCTGTTAAATGGGAATAATTATAGTAGCAAATTTTTGCGAAAATTAAATGAGAAAATATATGTAAAGAACTTAACACAGTGTTTTAGAACAAATATATTCAGCAAATGCTAGTTGTTATTAATGTTAAAATGCTTGACCCTGAAACCTCACCAGATACATGAGAAATAGTTATACATGAGGTCTAGAAGGCATGGTCAGGCTGTTCACTGCAGCACTGTTGATAATAACAAAATATTGGAAATGAACTAATATTAGGCCAAGGGAACCATGGCAAATTCATTCTATGAAATACTATATAGCACATGAACAAACAGAAATAGCTCTATCTGTATGTGCTAACCTGTGACTCCAAGTAACGTTAAGTTCTTTTTAAGAAAGGAAAATTGAAGACAACATGTACAAGACAGCATTTACTTTTAAAAGCAAAGCAAAACTATATGTATATATATATACACAACTGTATGTGTATCTATACATACACAAAGGAAGAAAGTCTAAAAACATACATACCAAACTGATAACAGTGTCTGCCTCTAAAAGAAAAATAAATAAGTGGATTTGGGGATTATAGGCATGGAAGAAGGTGCTAGTTTAAGAATTGCTTGATGACTTCATTAGGGAATGCAATGTATTCATGTATTAATTATAAAATTAAGAATACACTTATTTTTAGCTCTTCTCTTTCTGAACAGCTCAGCCCTAAAGCTATTGGCAGAACAGAGAAAAGGAGGCATTCACAGTGGAGGTGAGGGGAGGGCAAGAGGAGCTGCAGTAGCCCGTAACAATGTCAAACCAGAAAAGAATGAGGAAGTTGTCCACATAGGAGGGTTGCCCTACGTGGAGTATCAGAGTCCAAGTGGGTAAGAAGGGCCTCCATATATGAGGGTAATCTGGAGCATGGTGTTAGAACAAGAACAGGGTGAGGGGCACAAGTCAGAGCCCATGGAAGGTGACCATGTAAAGAGGTAGCCTGGCGTGGGTGTCAGAGCCCAAGCATGGTAAAGAGCATGGCCACAAACAGGAGCAGCCTACAAAAACATGTCAGAGCTAGAGCAGGTGAGGGTGACATAGCACGATGGAGTCCATAACGGTGGTTTTGTGCTGGGGAGTCAGGGCCCAAAGGGGTGTGGGGAACAACCACATACAGTGACAGACTGGCACAGAATATCAGAGCACAAGCAGGGGACAGAGAGCATCCCATTAGAGGGGTGACGTGGCACAGGGTAAAGCGAATGCAGGGAAGGTGCTTGGCATGGGGTGTTAGCCCAAGCAGAGTGAGGAGTGCTTTCACATGGTGAGACCATCTGTGTGTCGTGATGGGCAGCAACCTGACTGGGAGGCGTCAGGTTCCCATTTCTCTCCATGTGAGAAAGGAGTGGCAAAAGAGATGAAGTTTGATTACATAGAAGCCAACTGATCACATAAGTAAATATACTGAGGATAATGGGAGCCTGGTTTCTCACAGTCAGGGAAGGGAGTTACAGATATGAAAGGGAAGAAACAAAACTGAACTGTGAGGTGTTGGGTAGGAATTAGAGATTTTAGAGTGAATTCTTGGTTTATGACAGATAAGTAGAAAGACATTGATGTACAAGTGGGTATATGTGCGTGTATGTTATGCGTATGGGTGTGTAATTTTATATACATGCATACATACATTACAACCTCATTCTTACTATTTAGAGGCCTCAGGAATATGACACCCCAATAGCAATGAATACACTGGCTTCTAAATATCAGTCTTCCCTTAAAAGAAATCACAGCTGGGGGGTCTGGGGAGCTCACACTGTTAAGCATCCTACTCTTGATGTCAACTCAGGTCATGATCTTGTGGTTTGTGGGTTTGGGCCCCGCACTGGACTCTGCACCGACAGCATAGAGCTCGCTTGGGATTCTTTCTCTGTCTCTCCTCTGCCCTTCCCTTGCTCATGCATGCATACACACTCTTGCTCTTTCGCTCTCAAAAATAAATAAAAATTTAAAAAAAGAAGAAACCAGAACTTTCTGGAGAAATGACTGATTCCAGGGCTGAGGCAGGGAAAGCCTGTAACATCTTATGCCAAAAAGCAAGGAAATGCTAAGGACAATGCTGAGAATAATCAGAAGGTCACCAGAGCCAACTTGAGAGCCTGCCATTGCCCAAATTTGGGACACTTTGAACATCAAAATAAATAATGCTAGTGACAGATTAAAACTTACTGAATGAAACAAGAAACTATGAGGACATACTGATATAAGTTAATGAATAAATTTAAAGTTTGAAGAGGAATTGTATATTTACATAGTTTCAAAGTAGTTTGCCACAAAATATTGTTACAAAGGAAAACACACAACTTTATAGTAAAGCCTGGCAGATTAACCATCTTAATCAAGTGATTGAAGTGAGTATCACCAGTTATGGTAGAAACTGAAGCCAGGGGCCAACTGATAGGATGCAGTGGAAAGAACAGAATGTCACTTTCATGTTATTTCTGTCAAAATTGCATAACCTAAGTTTAGTTACAAGGAAATATTAGACAAACACAATTGAGGAATAGCCCACAAAATAACACCTATAGTTTTTAAAAGTGGCACAAAAGTCAAAAAAGACTAAGGGACTATTCCAGAATAAAGAATTAAAGAGCATGACAAGTAAAAGAAGTAATTATGTGTTTCTAAACTGCATCTAATTGCTGTAAAGGATGTTATTGGAATAATTGGGGGGACTGAAGAAGGCCTGAGGATTGAATAACGGTAATGATCAATGCTAATTTATTGATTTTCATGGTCAGTTTGTGCTTATGCAGGAGAACGTCTTTGTTGGAAATACATGTTAGGATATCTGGGTTGATACCTGGGGGTAATGAGGCTTCAGAGTGACAACTCACTCTCAAATAGTTCCAAGGGGGAAAGTTATCTGTGGTGTACTGGGGAGTATACTGTAAGGATAAGATTATTTGAAAACAGAGGTGTTTGGGTGGCTCAGTCAGCTAACTGTCAGGCTCTTGATTTCAGCTCAGGTCCATGATCTCACCATCCATGAGTTCGAGCCCCGATTTGGCCTCTGCGCTGACATCACAGAGACTACTTGGTATCCTCACTCTCTCCCATTCTCTCTGCCCCTCCCTTGCTCATGCTCTCTCTCTCTTTCAAAATAAATACATAAACTTTAAAAAAATGAGTAAGTAATAAATAAATAAAAATAAAATTTAAATTGCATTTGAAAGAAACTGTAAGATTTAAAAGTAACACTACAGTGATTCAATGTCATGATTGTGTCTTCTCTCCCTTGCTTCTCTTTCCTCTTTCTCTCCCCTTTTGCCTTTCACTGCCTCCCTTCCTTCCTTCTGTGCTTCCTTCCTTCTTTCCTTCCTTCTCCTTCCCTTAAATTTCCTTCCATACTGTCCTTCTTTTCCTTCCCTCTTTTATTTCTTTTGCTTTCTCAGCATTACGCTTCTAATGTCACACACAGAGCCCTAATCAATTTTCCAGGTGGGTACAGGAAGATTCTGCATATATCCCCACTACAAAATGGCAGATATTATAGGTAGGATAATAAAAACAATGGTAATTAAAAATAACTGCTACCCTAACTGCCATCCTAAAAAATAGTATAATGATCATGTGTTTACTTGTATGCTACTCAAATCTCCCTGTTCACCAGAACCATTTGTTTTTATTAGTTGCTACTGTGCAGGTATTATTGCCTAAACAATATCATGGAATTATTAGGGTATTTAGAAATAATGATGTTTTGATAATGGTTACCCTACCTACCTCTTACAAAGAAGAAATGAAAAATATAGGAGAAAGTTCTCTGTGTACTGTAAAGCACAAAAATTGTTAGCAGTCATTTAATTATCAGTGAGTATTTAACTACACAGAAATCTAGTGTTAAATACAATATATCTCTATTATAAATTCCTAACTCCAAGAAGAATTGCCTACATCACCAACACTGATGAATCTCCATGTTATATAATAAGGCAAAGGTAGAAAAGTTTTTCACCTTTTCACCTTCTGTAACAATCTGAATAGCATTTGGGATGAGTCGAGCAGTTTTCTCCTTAGTCATGCAGGTTATGTCCTTTAATGCAATGCAAATCTAAACACACAAAAGAATGAAAAATTATTAAATGAATTTTTCTGAAACATACACAGCACAAAATATGAGGTATGACATCAGTCTAATCCAGAATATTCCGCTGAAAAACCTGAAGGACTTAATAAGCGCATGCTTGCATTCTCTGAGAAGAACAGGGTAAGCAGTCAGACGTTCTCCCCTGGCAGAAATTTCCTCCACAGCTCTTCTAACTATAGGACAGAGTGTGAGAAGACATGTGGGTGTTCATGTTCCACATTAACACATACACACACACAAACAAAATTCAGACAGTCTGTCACATCAGACATGATTTTGGCAGTCAAACTGATGTATGTTCAAGCTTTTTTCAACTTGAAATCTCTTTCTCCAACTGTATTAAATATGTACAAATGGAGCTCGATGTATTAAGAAAGTAGATTACACACTTCTACAATATATAAATAAATTACACACATATACAAGTACAGATATACAAATATATACAAATTTACTTTGGAATATGAAGTACATTGTTTTTAGGAGGATGATATATATTTCTATCTATGCAATTATTGGTATCAACAAGTCAAATCAAAATACATCTTACTGTAGTTTCCCATCTGAAGATGTTGCTATAGAAACACAGCCAGTTTTCTGAAAGATAGAGACGTCCCTGAAGCAAAATGTCCTTCTGAAGAGCACAGGCATAATCTACATACACAAGAATAAGGAATAGCTTACTCACAAAAATCTGGCAACTTTATAACCTTATATTGCTTTAACACATGAAAAGTCATCACTCTTTGTTCACTACTTTGTTCATTTATTCACTCACTCATTCAAATACTTTGGGCTACTAGCTACTTTGCTGGAAACCAGGATTACCAAAAATGGACCTTGCCTGCATGAAACACAGTCTATAAAGGAAGGTATACGATAAAAGAATTGCAAAAATAAGTGTAATGATCAAAGCGTAGAGAAAGCTATGAAATAATATAACAAGGAGTACAGATTGGGCAGGGAGGGAATATATTAGGAAAAGTTCTCCAGAAAAAAATAATCTTTAAACTGAGATCTAAAGATCAATAAATGGTCAGCTGGACCATGAGGAAATAGCATGTGCAAAGACCCTGTGGCAGAAAGAAACACAGCACATTTGAGTAACTACATGAAGATCTCTGGGCTAGAGAAGCTGGAGAAGCTATATAATGTAAGGTTCACAGATCATGGTAGACCGTGGACTTTATGAGAAGCCATTGATGAGTTTTAAATAGAAAGGGCACACTTGAAAAAACTGTAAGGTACATACATATAAGGGCTAAACTGGGTATCCTTTCCCCTAAATTTGATATTAAAAAAAGGGTCACACTGTCAGTCACACAGACGAGATGAGGAGGAAGAGGTGGAAGACAATGATGATAACTGAGGTGACAAGAGTCAACCTAGCCTCAAGAAAATCACACAACAATGTTCCAAAAGGAGCAGAAACCAAGCACTGGAGTTTCTGTTTACAGCTGTTGACAGTATATGAAAGGTCTCAGAATTAACACTAAGAATCACAACTCTCTGGGTTTCTTCCCTCTCTTCTGAATTCATTTAGAGACAATGTGGAGTCTCCTTAAATGAAAACTCATTTTAGAAGATGGAGGACTTCAGAAAGCAGTTACACATCAGACACCAGAACACAACGTGGCCATTTTGGAACTAATCTCTTATCAAAAGTTATCCAAGTCTATTTTTCATTGGAATTACCAGGAAATTATCTGCAAATGGAAAAGCCGTACCTCCAAACCCTCATAACTAACAATTAATTCTACTTTTCATTCCCTTCTCAAATAGTAATTTCAACAGAAAGGCTACTTCTTTTCTGAACAAATTCATCAGTTTATTATCTGGGATGCACAGACTGGGGGCATGATCAGATGTATGTTATTAAAGACCACTTTTTTCACTGTGAATATGGATTCAGATAAATGAGTTGGAAGTCCAGTAGAAAACGGATGGTGGCTCAGACCAAGAAATAACAATAATAAGAGAGAGAAGGAGTTAGACTCAGAGATATTTAGGAGGTACTACCGACGGAAGATTGGTGATTAGTTAGATGTTGGAGAAGGTGAGGGAGGGGACAAAAATCGTATACATTTTAAGTTAGTTTTAAAGTTGGTCCTCTCTGCCTCAGTGCTAAAATCCAGCGAAACCAAGAGGGTTCTGGTAAATGCCACTATTTACCAGTAAGTTAACATCATGATTTAGATTTGGCTCTTTGACTAATGTAAATAGTATTGCTAATTTATCAATAATTCAAGATATAAAGAGTTGCTATGATATTTGGTTAACCTGATAAATTTTAAAACTATATAAGTGATAAGCAATTTTAGGAAAAAGTTGTTAAGGTCATAAACCTTAAAGTATTTAAATTTGATCATATTAAATTTCTAATTTAACTAACTAAAACTTGAGAAAAGTAATTCAGTCTTTCCAAATGTTTCCTTCAGCAAAACAAAACTGAGATGCCCTCAAAAATCTTAGTAAGTAATTAAGTAGATTAAGTTACTCATTACTAGTATGCATCTCTAAAACAGGGATTGGATAAAGGTCACTTTGAGGTGTCCTGAAATTTTTATATAAGTCACTGAAACATTTTGTTAATTTAATGCTTCTCACATGTCAGATCAGAAATACCTGGCAGGCTTATTAAAACGCAGATTGCGAGGCCCCTCTCCAGAGTTTCTGATTAAATAGGCCTGGAATGGGGTGAGGAGTTTCATGTATCACATGATCCCAGGGACTGCCAACATTGCTAGTCTGTGCAGCACACTGTGAGAACCAATGCACTATTTTACATTAACTATGTTCAAAGCCATAGCAAGCAACTGGATTATTTTAACCGAAGACTATTGGACATAGATTGACAGACTTTTTTCAGTGGTTTAAAAAAGGTTTCCCTCGAGGCACCTGGGTGGCTCAGTCGGTTAAGCATCCAACTTGATTTTGGTTCAGTCATCATGGTTCATAGGATCAACCCTGTGTCAGGCTCTGCACTGACAGCACTGGGCCTGCTTGGGATTTTCTCTCCCTCTCTCTCTCTCTCTGCTCCTCCCCCACTCACACTGTTTCTCTCTCAAAATAAATAATCTTTTTTTAATTTTAAGGGGGGGGAAGGTTTCCCTAAAACAGATGTATTTTATTGTAATTAACTTATACTCAATAAAATTTATTTTCTTATAAAATGGCCTCCTAGCAATATGGCCTATGCAGGAAATGAAAAAAAGATTTAAGTCAGGAAATTTTATTTTTTATTTTTTACTTCCGATTTCCCAACTGATAAACAAACATGTAATTATCATTTCAGAAGGCAATATTCTACCTGAGTCAAATAACAGTCTGATTCATCTAGAATGGGATAAGAAAATGCTTATCAAAAATTGTTTTATGGATTTAATAACTTTATAATTAGTGAGAGAAAGTTAGAATAAAATGAACTAAATTAGGGGCACCTGGGTGGCTCAGTCTGGTAAGTGTCCAACTTTGGCTCAGGTCATGATCTCACGGTCCGTGGGTTTGAGCCCCATGTCAGGCTCTGTGCTGACAGCCCAGAGCCTGGAGTCTGCTTCACATTCTGTGTCTCTCTCTCTCTCTGCCCCTCTCCTGCTCACTCTCTGTCTCTCTCTCTCTCAAAATAAAATAAAGATATAAAAAAAATTTTTTTAATTAACTAAATTAACCAAGAAATACAGGTCACTTTGATGTGTGTGTTAACATCAACTTACTAACTACTATGCAATCAATTTCAGAAAAATTAAATGGCTCTTACTACTAAAGGTTTATTTTAATAACTATAGTATAACAAAGTACACAGTAGAAATACATACCAAGTATTATGGAAATACAGATGGAGTGAATCAGTACCATATATTTCTAGGGTAAGATTGAACAATAAACAAGATGTCCTATTTATAATTTTATCAAAGAATTAAGTGGATCTATCCATAAGGGTGAATTAAAAGAATGTGTTTTTAAACAATCATGTCAGAAAACACACATGCCAAAATATTCATTGGGAGCCCAATAGTGCCAAGATTGCTTTTAAAAAGACTCTTTGGGGGCATCTGAGTGGCTCAGTAGGTTAAGCATCTGACTCTTGGTTTCAGCTCAGGTCATGATCTCATACTTCCTGAGTTAGAGCCCCCCATCGGGCTCTGTGCTGTCAGCACAGAGCCTGCTTGGGATTCTCTCTCTCTCTCTCTCTCTCTCTCTCTCTCTCTCTCTCTCTCTCTCTCTCTCTCTCTCTCCCCCTCCATTACTCATGTGCACATACACATGGGCACACTCTTGCTCTCTCAAATAAATAGCCTGAAAGGAAGGAAGGAAGGAAGGAAGGAAGGAAGGAAGGAAGGAAGGAAGGAAGGAAGAAAGAAAGAAAAAGAAAGAGAGAGAGAGAGAGAGAGAGAGAGAGAGAAAGAAAGAAAGAAAGAAAGAAAGAAAGAAAGAAAGAAAGAAAGAAAGAAAGAAAGAAAGAAAGAAAGAAGGAAACTCTGGACATTTTTAGGATTGCTTTCAGATTTGATACTTAAATTATAAAAATAAGCATTCTCCTTTTTTATACTTAACATTTTTTGTGTTGTTATGTTTGCTTTTTACCTGAGACAACTGTAAAAGTAAATACAAATTGAAAAAAATTAATTCTTGCTTCCTTGAGATACATGTGAATCTTTTCAAAGCAAAATAAGCTCATTGTCAGTTTTACAATCAGGAATGTTTTCTCAAGGGCTTATGAGCCATCTCTTGGTAATGTAAACATCAAGAGGGATAGCCCATCTCCCAGTTTCTTTAATAGGGGAGGTGCTTAACTTTGGTGGGCAACTTGCTCCAAGCTGCAAAACTAACTCTCATCATAAACATACGAGTTTATTTTTCCTTTGCATAAAGCCAGTTAACTAACACAGATAATAGCCCCAATTATCAGGTGAATCTATGATGAATGTGTGTGACCAACAGTACTATCAAGTCCTCTTACTTGAAAACTAGTTATTGTTTATCTTTAGAACATGTGTAAAGGATTGTATCTGCTTGGCTATCGAAAAGGGTGAGATTTCTTTCAGTGTCTCTCCACAATTTCTTTTACAGATTACCTGTGAGCACATCCCATGCCAAGTGAATGCTTATTCAGTAACAAAAATGTTTTCTTTCTTTTCTACTTTTGTGAGACATTTTCTGGATTGGTAGGATATTTTGTTTTTAATTGTATTTCTCCCACATAACATTTCTTTGGCCGGGAATAAAAAGAGTAAGAACAAAGAAAGAAGGCACAAATGGATATTAGGAGTGAAAATGTGGACTCGAGCTAAAGACGATGTTTAGAAATATTCTAGGGATAGTTAGTTGTTCTAATCAGGGATTTACACTTGGGATAAGTCACCTAACAACTTAATTAGGACTATACTCCTTCAGGAGCTACTAGAAGCCCTTAGGCTACCTTTATTACTGTTTAACAACAAATGTTTGGCTAGTTAGCATAGACACAGAAAAGGGTTTTCATTATCGAAATTAGTGGTTTTTCAGCATACAGGATGTTAGACATGGGACCACGCTGGTGAAATCAGTTATATAACTAACTATCCATGGATTGGCTAAAATCTTTTAAAGACTCTCTTCAATATCATTATTTTATGTATGGAGAATAAGAACCTACTAAGCTCTTACCCTTAGGTGTGGCACTCAAGTGTTATCTTAGATCAGTGCTTCTCAAACTTTAATATGCATATAAATTACCTGGAGATACCACTGAAGGAAGATTCCTTAGACATTTAATTATTCAAGCACTTATTTATATCAATATAGACTCATGGATATTTATTTTATTCTGAAGGTTATATAATCCAATATTAGCGTTATTTTATTGATCAAATTATTCTGTCTTTGACCACTGGGAGTTCTTTCAAATTGGTTGTCCTTTTTTTTTTTTTTTTTTAGCACTTCCTTACTCTCTGGCACTATACGATACTCCACAGCCACTTAGTTTCTTTTTTCACTGCCCCAGCCCCAGAATGGACCATTTCTTCAAAGAGCTCTCATTCCTTTTATTGGAGATGGTATTTAAAGACCAATATCTGGGTGCTGGACATGCTCACCGTTACTGAGGTATCACTGTTTCTAGACCTTAGCGACAGACAGAGTTAGGGAATAGTTGTATAAATGCTAACTCATCTTTGAGTACAATATGTCACTCATATGCCATACAGTCAGGTTTTTGTCTTACCAATGGAATTTCAACCTGGGATCTCCTGATATCCTTGTTGACTCTTTAAACTGTTATACAATAAAGTCACCTCTGTACAGTTTAACAAATGCGATTATGTAACCACCACCCCAGTACCATACAGAACCATTCCATCACTGTACAAATTCCCCTGTGAAACCACTCGCCCTTCCTAGTGCCCACAAATCTGCTTTCCATCCCTATATATTTGCATTTTGCAGAATATCATATAAATGGAATCATAAAATATGTAACCTTTTAAGTTTTGCTTTTCTCACTTAGAAAATGTATAGAAGATTCATTCATATTGCTTTGCATATTAATAGCTTTTTTTTTTTTGCTGAATAGTATTCTGTTGTATAGATGCACCTCAGTTTGCTTATTCATTCACTAGTTGAATGACAACTTGGTTATTACCGATTTTTAAGAAATTTTTTTAATGTTTATTTATTATTTTTGATATAGAGAACAGAAGCAGGAGAGGAGAAGAGAGAGAGGGAGACACAGAATCTGAAGCAGGTTCTAGGCTCTGTGCTTACAGAGCCTAATGTGAGCTCTGACTCACAAACCATGAGATCATGACCTGAGCCAAAGTCAGACGCTTAACTGACTGAGCCACCCAGGCGCCTCTATTACCGATTGCTAATAAAGATGCTATACACATTCACGTACAGGACTTTTGTGAACACCAGCTTACAGTTCATTTGAGGAAATAACTAGGAAATAACATAGGTCATCTGGTTAAGTGCATGGTTAACTTCACAAGAAACTGCCCCTTGCCTTCGAAAGCAGCTGCACCGGCCTGCACTCCCACCACCGGTGGGTGAGAGTCCCACAGCTTCATCTTCATTTGCTGCTCTCTGTGGTTTTGTTGTTGCTGTTAGTTTTAGTAATTCTCACTGCCAGGTACTTTAGTTGTGCTTTTAATGTGCATTTCCCTATAATAACTGATGGTGAGCATTTTTTTTACATGCTTATTTGCCATCCATATATATCTTGGGCAAAGTATATATTTACCCTTTTTTTTAAATGGGGTTGTTTGTATTCTTATTGTTGACTTTTAAGAATAGTTTCATTCTCAAGACAAGGACTTTTTTAAAATCAGATACGTGATTATCAACTATTTTCTCTCAGTCTGTGACTTGGTACAATTAAACCTGGTTTTAATTTTCTACTTTGTAAAAGTCTGTATTTTGCAAATTCTGTACAATAAACAGGTTCATTGTATCAGTGAGAGAAAACTATAAAAATGTAAATTTTTAAAAACAAATTTACATACTGAAAAATACCAAGAAATCTATCCAAACAATATTAACCAAAATTATATGCAGGTGTTATGATTACCAATAATTTTCAAATTTTTTCTTCATATTTTTCTGCATACCTTTTATGTTTTCTAATGAGTATGTATCATTACATTATCAGATAAAATTATTTCAAGTAGGCAGTGATAAGAATGATAAATTTTATAAAGGTTTCCTTGAAAAGTATTTGATTTCAAATGACAAACTGGCAAGAAACACTGGCAACACACATGAAAAAGATCTAATTTTTTAAACATCTAACAAGTTACTGCAAATTAGAAAAAGACAAAGAAAAAAAACCCACCAGAAAAATGGGCAGAGTTTATGAAGAGAAATGTTCACAGAAAAATAAATATGGTTTATACATATAAATTATAGATGTTTATACATATACATCTATATAAATAGATTTCAGCCTCCTTTATAATTAAAGACATGCATATTTCAACAATGATTAAGTACCATTTCTACCTACCACATTTTACTAAAGCAAACTTCCTGAGGCGGGGCAAACAGGTACTTACATGCACTTTTGATGAAAATGTAAATTGGTGCAGACTTTCTGAAAGGCAACTTGGCAACAGTTGAATGCTTATTACCTTTTTACCAAAATTCCAATTTATAGAATTTATCTTACAATGTGTGTGCAAATATATGCCAAAACAAATATAAAAGCTGCAATGCAACATTAGTGGAAATAGTAGCAAACAAGATGTGATCAAAATGTCTATCAATAAAGATTTATTAAATAAATTATGGCACAAAGTTCATTTCATCAAAATGGTCGGCATTGAAAGAATGAAGTAGATCCTTAGGTAAGGTTAATTAAAAAAAAGTTCTAAACAAGGTTCAAAGAGTAAACACAGTATGTTCCCACTAAAATTCTCTTGGTGGGGGTGCCTGGGTGGCTCGGCTGGTTAAGCTTCCTACTCTTGATTTTGGTTCAGGTCATAATCTCATGACTCGTGGGATCAAACCCCGCATCAGGCTCCATGCTAACAGCATGGAGCCTGCTTGGGATTCTCTCTCTCCCTCTCTGTCCCTCCCCCACTTGCATTTACGTGTGCTCTCTCTTCCTCAAAATAAATAAACTTAAAAAAATAAAAAATAATAAAAAGAAATTCTATTAGGAGTATACATATATGCTCCTTGAAATGCCTATAGAAAACTTCTGGAAATATACATAAGAAATTACTAAACGTGGTTATACAGCCCAGAAAGAATGTTGAAATAGTCTTGGTTGGAAGAACTATTCACTTCTCAATATATGCTCTTATATAGTATTTAAATATTTTGCCATGAGAATACATTGCTTTCAAATGTTCTTAGATGT
This sequence comes from Suricata suricatta, assembly GCF_006229205.1. NCBI lineage: Eukaryota > Metazoa > Chordata > Mammalia > Carnivora > Herpestidae > Suricata > Suricata suricatta. Next base: position 60,293,076 of record NC_043704.1, on the reverse strand, counting down.
TTTAATTCATTATAATATTTAGAGTACTAAGCTGAACTATCTAGAAATTCAGCTACATTGTATTGAATATTGCCCAGCAATACCAGAAATCAGGACTTTCTATAAATAAATGGTTTAAATGAAATATATACTAAAATTAAAACCTAATTTATATTTTGATTGTAAAGAATCCATATTAAGCTTATATCAAAAATTAAGCACTTTTGTAAAAATAAAAAAAAATGGCTGCAGTTTTCCTCTTAAAATCTATTCAAAGTCAACCCAAAAGATTACATGAGGGGGAACCTGGCTGCTTAGTCTGAAGAGCCTGTGACTCAATCTCCAAGTCATGAGCTGGAGCCCCATATTGAGTGTAGAGATTACTAAAAGATAAATAAATAAACTTGGGGTGCCTGGATGGCTCAATCAGTTGAACAGCCAACTTCGGTTGAGGTCATGTTCTCACAGATCACAAATTCAAGCCCCGCATCCAGCTTGCTGCTGTCAGCACAGAGCCCACTTCATATCCTCTGTCCCCCTCTCTCTCTGCCCCCTGCCCTACCTTAATCTCTCTCAAAAATAAACATTTAAAAAATAAATATACAAAAAAACCTTTTTTAATTAAAAAAATTTTTTTTAATGTTTATTCATTTTTTGAGAGAGAGAGAGAGAGATAGAGCGTGAGTGGGATAGGGGCACAGAGAAAGGGAGACACAGAATCCAAAGCAGGCTCCAGGTTCTGAGATGACAGCACAGAGCCCTATGCGGGGCTCTAACCCATGGACATGAGATCATGACCTGAGCCAAGTCGGATGCCCAATCAACTGAGCCACCCAGGCGGCCCTAAACAAACAAACTTTAAAAAGAAGTATTATCCAAATAATTACATAGCCCTAGAAAATTTTATAAAATTGGCTCTATAATCGGTTAAGGATATATATTGAACATCAAATTTAAATTTTGCCTACAAAACCATATGAAATAAGCACCAGAAGAAATTATGACAATGATTTCCTTGAAGTTCTACTTTTCTTAGCTAGTACTGAATATTTTTATAAGTCAGAAATCACTCCACCCCAAAGTACAACTTAGGGTACCTGTATGTCTAATTATGAATGATAAAAAATTTTTCTGTCTAGCACAAAGGCCCAAATTTTCTACAAATATTGTACTTGTCAGTTCTCTTTTGATAATGAGGTAGTAGAATGGTTTTTTGCAACTTCCTGTCAATTTTACCTGCTATCAGCTTCTCTGTATCAGGTAAATGTGTGAACTGTCTTTTGTATTCCTCATTCCTGTCTTTATAGGTGGAACTTGAAATCTGCAACAATAAGATTAAATTTCCATTTAATTATAATCTTCATTAGATGAACTAAAATGTAGTAGTGTCTTAGAAACTAAATTTAAATGGACTGCAAAATAACATGGTTTTTATGCAATTATTTTGTTCATTTTTATATGAAAAACTACATACATAAACATTTCAAAAACCACCAAAAGCTAGCAGAGGAAGTTCCTAGCATGCTGGAGTAAGGAGTTTAGCAAATTCTCTCTGCAAAAGCAAATAAAAAACAGTCAAAAATATCATCTCAAATTATTAGAAATTGACCAAAGGCATACAATAAGCTGAGAAGCATTTTTTCATGAAAATCTACTGAACTTAGAATAGCAGAAGTCTGTGGCACTGTTTCCTTGCCCAGTGTCCATTGCTTGTCCTCACCCATCAGTTAAATCAGTGTGACAGTGTGACAGTTCTAGGAGGGCAGTTGTACACGCTATAAAAACTAGCAGCTATGCTGAGCGAGGTGGCTGAGGTGGTTCAGAGCGGAGAGCAGAAAAGCTATGCCCAGAAGTGAAAGGGAAAATTCTGAAGCTACCCACAGGGTGTGAGGTAGTAGCCTCATTTGTGGCAAGAAATAAGCACACTGGCAGATTAACGGCAGACTTAACAGAGATCTTGGAGGAGAGACAAGCTACATCTCCCATAAATGGGGTTCCTGAAATCCCCATGTTTTGCCGGCTAAACAGAAGCTGCATGCATGGGTAGCAGAGACTACAGTTCCCATACTATCCACACATTCCTGGCCAGAGATATAAGAAGTCTCAGGAAGACATAAAAATTGAGATAAACTGGAAAACGGCCTGAATATTGAATGTATTCCCCAACCTACACACAGATGTCCCAGCAGAAGGGAAAAGTCTTACTGGTTCTACGAATTTGAGCACAATTTCTGGGGCATCTGGGTGGCTCAGTCAGTTAATCATCCAACTTAACTCATGGTTCATGTGTTCAAGCCCTGTGTTGGGCTCTGTGCTGACAGCTCAGAGCCTGGAGCCTGCTTCAGAGTCTGTGTCTCCCTCTCTCTACTCCTTTCCCGCTAATGCTCTCTCTCTTTCTCTCTCAAAGAATAAACATTAACAAATTAAAAAATAAAACTTTAAAAAAGCACAATATCTGACCAATCATGGGCTGACACTGGGAAGCCAACCTTAAAAATAAAAAAGACCAAAAACAATAAGTTGAACAGAGATAGTACAAATGGATTTCACAGATTTACTGTAGCCAAGTTATTAAACAAACAAAAATCATCAATGACAAGCTTTAGGGGTAGGGAGGATGCAATCAGAATCCACAGTTGCTACAATACATTATCTTAATTGTATAATTTTCAACAAAAACTATGAAACATGCAAAGAAACAAAAAAATGTGATTCATATTAAGGAAAGAGAAAAACTGGCAATAGGGTCTTTCAGGGTCCCCAAATACTACATTTAGCAGACAAAGACATCAAAGCAATTATTACAAATATGTTCAAACCACTGAAGAGAATCATGTTTAAAGAATTAAAGGAAAACATGTCAACAATGATTCAACAAGTAGAGAATATCAACAAACAAATTTTAAAAATTCTTTTAAGGAAAAAAAGTACATTCTGGAGATGAAAACTACATTCATTGAAATAAAAAAATTACTAAAAGGGCTCAATAAAAATTCAATGTTTTTAATTGAAGGAAACAATCAGTGAACTTAAAGATAGATTAGCAAAAATTATCCAATTTGAAGAACAGAGATGAAAAAGATTATAGAAAATGAACAGACTCAGAAAACCATGAGACAACATTAAGTGATTCAAAATACATCTAACAAGGGGGTGCTGGGTGGCTCAGTCAGTTGAGCCACTCAGGTCATGATCTTATGGTTTGTGGGTTTGAGCACCGCGTCAGGGTCTGTGCTGACAGCTCAGAGCCTGGAGCCTGTTTCAGATTCTGCATCTCCCTCTCTCTCTGCCCCTCATCTGCTCACCCTCTGTCTCTCTCTCTCTCTCTCTCTCAAAAATTAATTTTAAAAAAATGCACACAAAGGGAGTAATGAAAGGTAAAGAGTAGGCAGAAAAACACTTGAAGAAATAATGGATAAAAGTTTAAAAATCTGGGGCGCCTGGGTGGTTCAGTTGGTTGAGCGTCCGGCTTCAGCTCAGGTCATGATCTTGCAGTTCGAGGGTTCGGGCCCTGCATCAGGCGCTGTGCGGACAGCTAGCTCAGAGCACTGAGCCTGCTTCAGATTCTGTATCTCCCTCTCTCTCTGACCCTCCCCTGCTCACACTGTCTCTCTGTAGCTGGGGCCTGACTGTTCTCTCAAAAATAAATTAAAAAATATTAAAAAAAATTTTTTTAACTTTCAAAATCTGCAGAAAAACATTAATCTATAGATAAAAGAAGCTCAATTAACCAAGTAGGACAGGGAAAAGAAATTCACACTTAAAACATATCACAGTTAAATTGTTGAAAGACAAAGGAGAACATGAATGCACCAAGAGAAAAATGACTTGAACATCCAGGTAAAAACCAGTACAAATAATAGCTGATTTCTCATCATTAACAATGGAGACACAGACCTGCTTCAAAGAAATGTGAAAGGAAGTCCTCAGGCTCCAAACAAATGTTATAGTATAGAAAACTCAAATTCGCAAGAAGAAGTGAAGCATACCAAACGTGGAAATACCAAAAGTCATTAACTAAAATGGTATCCTAAAAGATATCTGACACAAGATTATACTAAAATGTACATGAAAGAGCTCCTTCCATGCTGAAAACATTCAGCAAGAAGGCAAGAATGTGGAGAAACTGGATCAGCCACACATTGTGGTAAGAATATAAAATGTTACAGCCACTCTGGAAAACAGATTGGCACTTTCTTAGAAACCACATATGCAAGTATCAATGACCCAACAATTACATTCCTGGGCACTTATAGCTAGAGAGGAAAGCTATATTCACACAACAACCTGT
>NC_043704.1:60287211-60288706 GCF_006229205.1 Suricata suricatta | reverse complement strand
CTCAAAAGCAAATGATGGAAGTCTTTGAAGGACAGAGTGACTTACTGTGGAAGGTAAAGTAAGGTGAGAGCTGAAAACTGACTATTGGATTTGCAAAGTAGAGGATGCTCATGACATTAAAAAGTACAGTTTGGGGGCAAAAACCTGATTGAAGCATTAGGTTTTGGACTGTTTTTCTAATCTTCCTTTGTAAGGTTTGAATTTAATTATCCAAGGTAATAGAGGGCTGAAGGAAGAGAATTCCTATTTCATTAAAAATGATGTATACGTCTTTAAAGATGTCCATATCAACATGGAAAAATATTTTGGAAAAGTAACAGGACTACTAAGAATTAACAGTAAATTAACATATTTAATAAATGACATGGAGAATATGGAAAGTAACTGAAATAGTAATGTGTTATTGGGTTATTAATTAAGGCTTCAAACTAAGTTTATCCTTTTGATTATTTGGAAAATGAGAAATTTTATTTTTTTAAAGTGGATTTATTTTTATTTTTATATTTGAGAGAGAGAGCGAGAGGATCCCAAGCAGGCTCCTGCTGTCAGTGCAGAGCCTCATGAATGACCTGAGCTGAAAGAAACCAAGAGTCAGAGGCTTAACTAACTGGATCACCCAGGGGCCTCCCTCCTTTTTCTTAAGTTTATTTAGTTTTCTTTTTGAGAGAGAGAGAGAGAGGCACAATGAGAAAGTTTAAATAGCAAACGAAAGTAAAAGAATACAAAAATTCCAGCTCAGCATTCTCTATTTGCCTTTCCAAAAAACCTTTTATTAGACATGAGATGTGAACTTAAAAGCAATGACATTGATCCCATGAGCCACATACAAGAGTGAGTTTCTATGACACTAGGCACAGTTTCTCAATAATTAAATTAAATTATTTTACTTGTGTTATTCCTCTGGTGAAAATGTTATGGAGGGAGAACAAACAGGAGTCTAGAGAATAACCTCCAAATCAGCCTTAAAATTAAGCATTTCCTCCTTTTACATACAATTAACACATTTATTCTAACCTTACGACCTTTCTTCTTCTTTTACTTTTTTTTTACATTTAGTTTGAGATAATTTTAGACTTATATGCAGTTGTAAGAAATGATACACATACCCTGTACCTTTCAGCAGTTTTCCCCCAAAGATATAACATGTTACGAAACTATAGGACAATCTCACAACCATCATATAGACATTGATACGAACATTTTCATCACAGCAAAATTCTTTTTATAGACACAGCCTTTTCATAGTGCCCCCTCCCCCACCCAACCTTCAGCAACCACTAATCTATTCTCCATTTTTATAATGAAGTCATCTCAAGAATAGTATATAAATGGAATCATAGAGTATGTAACCTTTTCTATTGGCTATGCACTCATCGTAATTCCCTGGAGATCCATCTATTTTATGTACTGACAGTTTATTCCTTTCTAAAGTTTACATATGTATGAATGTACATATATAATATGTACACATGTATTATTATATATATGGATATAT
>NC_043704.1:60282089-60287111 GCF_006229205.1 Suricata suricatta | reverse complement strand
GTGGGGGATCCAAATTCAACACGGGAAAGACCACAACTACAGCAGGAGAAGATTCGTGAGGCTCGTGACTCGGTGGTTACCCAAAGAATTGAAAAAGTGTCAGGGCCATTTCACTGGGACACCCAAGGAATCTGGATTTGTGCTTTTCACTTTTGGAAGGTTTCTACCAAGAAGAATTGATAACTTTTTAAAAATATTTCTTAATGTTTATTTATTTTTGTAAGAAAGAGAGACAGCATGAACAGAGGCAGGGCAGAGAGAGAGAGGGAGACACAAAATCCAAAGCAGGCTCCAGGCTCTGAGCTGTCAGCACAGAGCCCAGTGTGGGGCTTGAACCCACGAGCCGTGCGATCATGACCTGAGCTGGAACCGGACACTTAACCCACTGAGCCACCCAGGTGCCCCAAGAATTGATAACTTTTTAAAGTTTTGTTATTAAGAGAGTTAAGCTCCCAGGACCTGCAATTGACTAGCGTCAATTAACTCATATCTTTTGGCCTGGCTGACTCAGTTGTTCCAGAAGAGTGAATTGAGAGGGAAGCATGGTATCATTGAATGACATGGAGAATGGGAACAAGAAATTTGAGATAAGAGTATGCTCTGTGACTGGTGATTTCACTGTGTGGTGCTCTTGACTATGTTGTTTAACCTGTCTGGTGCCTCATTTCTAAAATGAGAGGTTGGACTATAGTATTGCAACATTAGCGTGTCTTGAATCAATAGGGAAAAATGTGGATGGGGTGTTTGGGTAGCAAGTACCCCTAATATACATTCCTGGTAGCTGCATATCAGTCGTAAAAAACTCTGTGCAAATAGAGTGGGAGTATGTTACCTGGGGAGCACCTTGCCTCAAGAGGGGTAGAAGGGACGAAAAGTGCTAGACATGCTAGACAAGAGGACCTGCTGTTTGTAATATTGGAAAAGATATTTTGATGATTCCCCCAAAATAAAAAATTGTGAAAAATTGTCAAAAGGATACAACACAGTGAAACAAAATTTATTAAAGTTTTTTTGTCGTTGCTGAGGCTGGTTTCTGTGAGATCCTGTGCATTTAATCTTTTTAAAATATTTATTTATTTTTGAGAGACAGAGCGTGAACAGGGGAGGGGCAGAGAGAGAAAGAGACACAGAATCTGAGGCAGGCTCCAGACTCTGAGCTAGCAGTCAGCACAGAGCCCCATGCGGGTCTCAAACCCACAAACTGTGAGATCATGACCTGAGACTGAGTTGGACGCTCAACTGACTGAGCCACCCAGGCTCCCTCTGTCCATTTAATCTTGTGCTGCTTAACTGATTGGCTAGTAAGTGTCTGACAGTAGCGTTTTATCTTTTCAATTTTATTTACTTATTTATTTTCCTTCCAGGGTCGTTAGCTGCTGACAGTAGGACTTTAAAGAAGGTAGATCAAGTCACCATAGCACTGGACAGTGAGATCAACAGCTGCAGATTTTCTATTCCAATCCTGTAATATAAAGATAGGAATCTTAATTGTTATATTTGTTTTCTTTTGAATTTAAAAATGAAAATATTTAATCTTACTATGTGGGAAATGAGTTTTATTAATAACTTTTAAGTCCCAGTATAACAAAAATTGTGTGAAAGGGAAGAGAATACACTTGAAACAATCTTAATGGCAGACAAATATTTATGCTTTTGCCCTTTGTTAAAATACCCAGCTAAAAAACCCACAACCAACCAACCAAACAAAAAACCACTAAAAATGCCCACAAAACAAAAACACTTTTTTCCTCTGACTAAAATGATGATTCTAGGTAGATAACGTCCCAGAGGAAAAGCATACAGAGGTCTGCAGAAGATGCATTTATTTAATGTAACTTCTCTCCATGATGTTGAGCTAGTAACCACTGAAAGTAGAAAAAAGCATTTGAGATTTCCTGTTGCTTATGTTTCGAAAATGACATACTTGCCTGGACTTAAAAAATTTCTTTTAACGTTTGTTTATTTTTGAGAGAGAGAGAGAGAGTGAGTGAGCACGGACATGACTGGCAGAGGGGCAGAGAGAGAGAGGAAGACACAGAATCTGAAACAGACTCCAGGCTCTGAGCTGTCAGCACAGAGCTCGACACGGGGCTCAAATTCTGGAAGGATGAGATCATGACCGAGGCCAAAGTCAGACAGTTAACTGACTGAGCCACCCAGGCACCCTTTACCTGGATTTTTTAATAGAAGTAATAGTGCTTTGAGTCAGGTACTTTATATTAAGCATTCCTTTTTACCTTGGTGGTTCCTTAATATTAAGTTTCCCTTTAAAAATATTTGTCATTTGTATACACTTATTTCTTTAATAACTGATTAACTCGATAATTGTATTTTATTTAACAAAATAAAATACAATTATTGTTTATATATTTTTGAGAGACAGAGACAGAGCATGAGCAGGGGAGGGGCAGAGAGAGAGACACACACAGAAACCAAAGTAGGCTCCAGCCTTCGAGCTGTTAGCACAAAGCCTGATGCGGGGCTCAAATCCACAAACCACGGATCAGGACCTGAGCACAAGTCCATTACTTACCCAACTGAGCCACCCAGGTGCCCTGATAATTGTATTTTAAAAGTGGAAACATTTATAATGTTTTCTGAATTGTGTAACTAAAATGAATTTTTTTAGGCGTGTTATTCTTTGAGTTTGTATTTGAAAATCTTGGCAAACATACATAGAATAAAGAAGATATGAAATCTCACATCCCTCGGATCTTTGAATCAGGAAGGGAGTCAGGGAAAAAAAGAAAGAGTAGGAGAGTTTAAAAAAGAAAGAGTAGGAGAGTTCAAATTTGTCATTTAAAGCATATTTTTGTTCTAAAACATTTTAAGGATAAAACAAATGTAGATTTTGAAACAATATATGTGTCCAAATAGTAACTAGTATTCTTATGTTTTGATGGAACATATTGAGTTGAATTTTTTGAGATCATAACCAAAATGTTTTTTCTAATTATACAAGAAATCATAAGTTTAGACCCTGTACTTTTCATTGGCTTATAGCATGATCTTAGTCATGTTATTCACAAGTAAGCTTTCTTACTGGATAATAACTTGTCACAAACATGATATAGAGTTAATCCACCATGAGGATTAATTCATGTTTCACTGTTACAAAAAACAATAAACACCAAAACCCAAGAGGCTTAATTAGTGTATTTGTAACATACCTTGGCAACTTTGGAAAAGGTGTTTTCTATATAATCAAACATTGTCCCCCACATAACATATCTTGAATTTATTTCAGCTAAAAAGGATATTTTAGACTTTGACTTTGGTAGCTGATAAAAAAAGAATGAGCTTATTTTCTAGTTTCTGGTAATTTGAAAATCATATCTTATTCATTAAAATTCAGTTATAGTTAAATTTTGTTTGAAAATCTAGACATGTCAGTACTTTTGGATTTAATTATAAGGGAATAGGAACCAACATTTCTGGCAATATGGAAAGAGGACCATTTAACTTAAAAACTCTCTTGTTACAAAGTACCCAGAAATGCTGATGAAATGTTACAGACATGTTTCTAAATGAATGTCTGGGCACACAAAATAGCAAGGGAACTACCTCAGGGCGAAAAAGAAGAGAGAACTGATGACCAGAGTTGTAAGCACATGAGTTAATGCTGAGGCAGCCCTAAGGAGTTTATTAGTCTCTGTGAGGAAAGCTTTAATGGCTACACTGGGAAAGAAGACCTGTCTTGGATGAATTAGAACGAAGAAATCCTTGTAAAGCCATGACTTTTGAAGAGTTATACACTCTGTGAAAGGTAGGCTAGGAAAAAAATCTACTTATATTAGCCCGTTGAAGACAAGGAAGCTTCTTTTCTAAACTTGGGCTTGGGGTGGTGGGGGAGAGAAACATTCCTGAGAGTCCACAACTGTAGTCGATTTCTAATGAAATTTTGGGACCTGAATTTAATACTTTATGAGTGAGTAGAAGGAGATTCAATAAATAGCATGTTAGTTGCCTCAAAATTTTAGATAAAACTACTAGCTAAAGTCTATAAAACCATTGTCTGATAATATTTAAGACTTAATAGAAGAAATTAAGCATGTGATAAATGGATAAGACATTCTTTTTAAAAATGTTTGTTTATTTATTTATTTATTTATTTAGAGAGAGTGCGTCCCTGTGCATGCAAGCATGCGCACGCATGAGTCAGGGGAGGGGCAGAGACAGAGGAGAGAGAGAATCTCAAGCAGGTTCTGAGCTAACAGAGGGCGCTGTTCGTGAGCTCCATCCCATGAACCATGAGATCATGACCTGAGCTGAAATCAAGAGTCAGTCACTTAACCAACTGAGCCACCTAGGTGCCCCTGATAAGCCATTCTTAAAAATACCAGACAGATTTGGAAAACAACCAAATTCAACTGTTAGAAATGAAAAATATGGCCATTGAAATAATAATTTAAAAGTTCAGGGGACAGGGGAAATATCAGCTAAGGAGAAAATCAGTAAATTGAAGGATATATATGAGGAAGTTATTCACACTGTACCACTGAGAGATAAAGATAGAACATTTTAAAGAGAATGGCTTAAGATATAAGAAGAAAAGTAGAGGAGTCTGTTATGAATCCAATAGAAGTTTCAGAAGATCAGCGTAAAGGCAACATTCAAAAAGAATAGGGCTGGAAAATTTCTACTCTTGATGAAAGACTTCAGAATCAGGAGGTACAGTGAGTCTCTCACAGGATAAATGAAAAGAGTATATGAGCAGAGACATTAGTCATATACGTGGCAACGGTAGATATACATCAATGAAGATAGGAGTAGTCTTTTTAAAAGTTTAGTATTTCTTTAGTCATCTCTATACCCAACATGGGACTTGAACTAGTGACCCCAAAATCAAGAGTCACATGTTCTTCTGAGTGAGGCAGCCAGGTACCCCAGGATAATCTTAATAAATCATTTGAGTGTCTTCTGTGTGAACGCGATGGTGTCCCTGCCATTCTAGAGCTGACTGGAAGATGGATAGCATTCACCTAAGCAATGTATAATCTTTTTTTGTCGTTTCAAGTTTTT
>NC_043704.1:60279722-60281989 GCF_006229205.1 Suricata suricatta | reverse complement strand
AAGCAGCAACAACAAAACAGAAACAAAGTCCACAATTTGACTCAGTTGGAAATCCAAAACTTACTAAAATAATTTGTAGTATAAAAGATAAACACTGACTTTTGTATCTCTATAGCATATGTTTTGAATTAAATTCAACATCTGCTGAAATGCATCAAGTGGCAGATTTAGATAGCTTTCATCGATACTGCACTCAAACTACCGTTATACCTGGAGATCCCACTAAATTTAGGGAATTACTTAACATAAAGTAGATAATAAATAGGTATGTCTCACTTCAACCCCAAGAACTTCTGCCATGCCAAAATTCTCCCTGGTAATAGTATGGTACATATCACTCTAAAATATTCCATATAGGCCATGAATGCCCTGACCCAACAATAAATTTAAATAGAGTCTTTGCAGCATACAAAGGGCTTTTTAATAAGCCATGGACCACCCGCTCAAGCCCTAGTTAAAATAGTAAATACAATTCAACTCAATATAACATAAAACAGGGCTTTCAAGGATTGGGATTTATTATATAAGACCTCATTCATGAAAGAGTGATTATCTCTACTGTGTCTCCATTTAACAGCCCACGGTGGCCTATTAAAGTTGGTATAATGAATGGTGCCTCACAGGTGATGACTGTGCCCTTGATGCTGTGCTCCTCCCCATGAAGGCCCTGGTACCACATACTATTGAAATTACCGACGCTATCCAATTAGAACTGGTAAATATACGATATAATAAATGTGGCTAATATTCTGTTCAGTGTCTCAATAAGCTCTCAGTCACATTTTGCCTTCACCTCTGGTGGGACACAGGGTACCTTTACCTAGCTAGGCACAACATACCTTAAAAGGCTTCCCGTACATCCAACTTTTACAGGCAAGATTGTAATTGTATCCACTTTTCTCCAGAGGCACAAGAATGACATTACATTGCTTACATCCTCCTCTGGGAACATTCTGTTGACATACACACTCATGACACACAAATATGCACAAAAGTGCTCACGAAATGGGGACAGGCCATTGTCCCAAACACGACCCTATGGCCTGCCACGTTAGTTAAATTTCTGAAAACCCTTTGCTAAACCAAGGGCCACTCCATTCCTGCCAATGTCAAAAAATTACTATTGGCCCTGTTAGCACCCATAACACTACAATAAGCCCATCCTGTATTAGGCATTTGGGGCATCTAGAGCAATATATTCCTCATTTACAAGTTTTACTTAAGTCTATTTACACTATTACTTGCAAATCAGTCGTGCTGAATGAGGATCCATCTCAAAACATTCTAATATTTGTCAAAATTATAACAGACACTCTCATTAGTGTATTCCCCTCCCCTAAACACACACATGAACCCTTCATTATCGAGACTTTAGCAGCTTCTTTTAATGACTCCTGGAGTCTCTGAACCACCCAAAATGTCTATAAGTTTCCTACAGGCTTCTAAAGCAAGAAACCATCCCCATGGCCCGACATTATATACAATTAGAGTAGTAGTTACGGACAGCATACTGGACTCTCCTGGAAACAGAAACACTACAAACCCTGCGTCTGTGACCCTCCATACCCTGACCTTCCCGGGTCTTCACAGCAACACCGTGCAAGCTCAGCACAACGGCCAAGGCCTCCTTGCTATCAGATAAAACCAAATCTGAGCCCCCCAGCATATCTTACCTGCACGAGGGCATGCCCTCCCCTGTCCTCACTCTTTTGTCAAATGTCATGGTGCTACAAGAGGTCACCACTCTTCTGAACCCTTTGGAAATCTGAAGAGTGACTCGGGTTCAACTGAGTGAACAGCAGTTGGAGTTTGGACACTTCAAACTCCCATCTGAACTTTGATACACAAACCTGCTGGTCAGTGGAGAGCATCACCACCAGTACACATGATGGAGTTCTCTGGATATCTCCTGCTTTTTAACCCTTCACCAAGATGTCCCTGATAAAGGCAAGGCCCCAGGGGTCAGCACAATCAGCGAACTTCCCACAGTCATCTTAGCACTGGATGCCCTGGCCAGCAGTTGGATCCACCTGCACGTTTTCATAGACTCTTGGGGCACTGCCTCAGCGCTGCAAAGCACTCCAGAGATCTCCTGTTTCACAGATACTCAGAATACAAGTCAAGATCACACATGTTTTGGGGTGCCTGTGTGGCTCAGTCAGGTAAGGGTTCACCTCTTGATTTCAGCTCAGGTCATGATCTCACAGTGTGTGAGATGGAGCCCCAAGTCAGGCTCTACACTGACAGCGTAGAATCTGGCTGGGATT
>NC_043704.1:60278309-60279622 GCF_006229205.1 Suricata suricatta | reverse complement strand
AAGTTGTTGCCGAGGAAACGGTTTCCCTTGCTTCCCTCGCGCCTTCCCCTCAGGGCGGTGGTGGAATGGCTGCTTCTCTGCGGGCGTGGAGGGCAGGGATTTGGTCCCGAAACGTCCTAGTGCAGATGTCTCGGCCTCAGGCCCCACCGACTCCCGGTCCACTGTCGTGATTCTGACCTGACATCACGCTGATCCTGTCTCACCCGCTTCCCTGAACTATCAGCGCTTGAATAAAGGGCTCTGAACTGTAGTTCTTACAGGTTGGTTGTGTGTATACATTTTACTTTTAGAGAATTGCCATCAGTGCGATACCTTTTATTTGAGTAGCAGTTTACAGGTTACAAAATGATAGAGACATTCAAAAAATTGTCGAATGAACAAATGAATGTACTATTTTCTTTTGACTCTCAGAAACATTACTATGAAATAGGCAAGATAGATATTAATAAACCCAGTTACTTTATTCAACTCTGTCCCTGGCAATGGGTGTTGGGATAAGATGGTGCGCACCAGACACATGGTCCGTGTTCTCAATGAGTTTATACTTTAGACTCCTGAGAGTTATTTCCTCTGCTGTCGAGTGGAGAAAACAGAGTTAGAGAGACTGACTGCCAAAGACCACACAACTAATAAGTTAGAGAGAGAGGATTCTGTTGTGGCCACTCTACAAAGTCAGAATGAACTCCTACCCTTCCAATTTGATGCCACACGCCTACCACGAATAGATGAGAAGGCTTATTACTTATATATACATAGGTGTATTATATACTTAGATCATGGAAAGGAAAGAGGAGGGCAGGCTTCTCAAGCAGATCCTAAATGATTTGAAAGGACAGGGAAAGGAAGTTAGATCCAGGTTTTTACTGAGGGTAGCTGGTGTGGGCAGGCTAAGGGTTCCTGTGTGTGGACTGGGGCTTGCTTGGTTTGACTCACTCACACCAAAGGTGAGAGCCCCCAGACTTCTCTTACCTACTTGCCCATTTGGGGGAAAGAAGAAGAAAACACAAGGGTGAGGCCTAAACGCTGTCAGCAGGCAAACACTGAAAAATTGAATGACACTCCCTATTATACTTTACCCAGATGTTGGGTTAATGACTGAAATGTACCATTTTTTTAATTTAGTTGAATTTGCACTAGTGTAAGTAAGCCGTGGTGGCTTCTATGAGGTCTCCAGCCTGTAAGGAAAATGGAAGTTCCATCGAATGCCGTGTTCAAGAGCCTAACAGTGTGTTTTGAGAAATAAAATGAGTGCCTTGGTCACTATTAGTAATCTTCTGGAACTCTAACCGGCATAAGGAGTGTCTTGGTGAGGC
>NC_043704.1:60276956-60278209 GCF_006229205.1 Suricata suricatta | reverse complement strand
GGGGGCACTATGAAAAGGCTGTGTCTATAAAAAGAATTTTGCTGTGATGAAAATGTTCATATCAATGTCTATATGATGGTTGTGAGATTGTCCTATAGTTTCGTAACATGTTATATCTTTGGGGGAAAACTGCTGAAAGGTACAGGGTACGTGTATCATTTCTTACAACTGCATATAAGTCTAAAACAATCCCAAACTAAAAGTAAAAAAAAAAAAGCAAAAGAAGAAGAAACGTCGTAAAGTTAGAATAAATGTGTTAATTGTATGTAAAAGGAGAAAATGCTTAATTTTAAGGCTGATTTGGGGGTTATTCTCTAGACTCCTGTTTGTTCTCCCTCCATAACATTTTCACCAGAGGAATAACACAAGTAAAATAATTTAATTTAATTATTGAGAAACTGTGCCTAGTGTCATAGAAACTCACTCTTGTATGTGGCTCATGGGATCAATGTCATTGCTTTTAAGTTCACATCTCATGTCTAATAATAGGTTTTTTGGAAAGGCAAATAGAAAATGCTGAGCTGGAATTTTTGTATTCTTTTACTTTGGTTTGCTATTTAAACTTTCTCATTGTGCTACTCTCTCTCTCTCTCTCAAAAAGAAAACTAAATAAACTTAAGAAAAAGGAGGGAGGCCCCTGGGTGATCCAGTTAGTTAAGCCTCTGACTCTTGGTTTCTTTCAGCTCAGGTCATTCATGAGGCTCTGCACTGATAGCAGGAGCCTGCTTGGGATCCTCTCTCTCTCTCTCTCAAAAATAAAAATAAAAATAAATCCACTTTAAAAATAATAAAATAAAATTTCTCATTGTGCAAATAATCAAAAGGATAAACTTAGTTTGAAGCCTTAATTAATAACCCAATAACACATTACTATTTCAGTTACTTTCCATATTCTCCATGTTATTTATTAAATATGTTAATTTACTGCTAATTCTTAGTGGTCCTGTTACTTTTCCAAAATATTTTTCCATGTTGATATGGTCATCTTTAAAGAAGTATACATCATTTTTAATGAAATAGGAATTCTCTTCCTTCAGCCCTCTATTTCTTTGGATAATTAAATTCAAACCTTACAAAGGAAGATTAGAAAAACCTAATGCTTCAATCAGGTTTTTGCCCCCAAACTGTACTTTTTAATGTCATGAGCATCCTCTACTTTGCAAATCCAATAGTCAGTTTTCAGCTCTCACCTTACTTTACCTTCCACAGTAAGTCACTCTGTCCTTCAAAGACTTCCATCATTTGCTTTTGAG
>NC_043704.1:60272920-60276856 GCF_006229205.1 Suricata suricatta | reverse complement strand
GACACCTGAGCAAGAAAATTTCATAAGCTAGGAAACAATAGAAGAAGGGGTAACTGATTTCTAAAACTGAGCAAGCCAGGTCCTCTACTGATATTGGGGAAAACTGAGGACTCCACCCAACTTATACCTCAGAATCCTGAGAAGGCACAGGAATTGATGACACCAAAATAACACTGGAATTGGTGATAAAGAAGGGGAGGCGTCGTAGAATAGTACTAGAATAAGGAAGACTAAGGTCAAAGTTATTAGAAAGTAGTTATGTGTCAAAATCATCGACATACCTCCAGGCTGCCAGACAGCGGTATGATTTTTTTAAGGTGGTATTTTTTCCCATTATAAATCTTTTCTTTTTTCTTTTTGTTTTTTAAGTTTTTTTATTTATTGAGAGAGAGAGAGAGAGACAATGAGAGCAAATGGAGGAGAGGCAAAGAGAAAGGGAGAGAGAGAATCCCAAGGAAGCTCCATGCTGTCAGCACTGAGCCTGACATGGGGCTCAAACTCACGAACTGTGAGATCATGACCTGAGCCAAAACTGAGAGTTGGATATTTAATCAACTGAGCCACCCAGGTACCCTCAATCTGGTTGTACATTTTAAGATGTACCATGTCTCAAAAAATTTATCACCCTACCTGAGAAAGAAGCTCCTGGAGAAACTGCCCATTGAGAAACTTGTAAAGACAAAATGTGAAATAGGAAAAACCAGAAGAGAAATGAAGGGAGCCCCAAAGTTGAGGCTGAAGGCAGATGCAGGAATAAAGCTGGTGATGGGATGTTGGAGGCGCCAAGTTTTATTTTGGAGCCATGCAGCTCAAGAAATAAACCAGTTGAGTCTATTATCTTCAGGATCTTCCTCTTCCTCCTCTTTCTCTTCCTCCTCTGTCTCTTTCTCTCTCTCTCTCTCTTTTTTTTTTTGTCATTCACCTTCTTTTTAGTTGAGGACAGAGTCCCCCACAGACCTTGTACTTAGCTTGTTAAGTCCCTATTCTGCCTCTATGTTCTGCCGCTTCCCTCCACAGGTTTCTGCTTTAACTTCTTCCTGAGAGCTGGAAGTAGCCAGAGGAAGTCTAGAAGCAGAAAACACAGAGCAGTCCACTCTTTCTTACCATACTTTTGCCAAAGGTTTAGTGTCTGGTCTAGGGGCCCAAACTATAGTGAGCCCTATACTTGGCAGGATATCAGAAGGCCCTGCCCACTGACTTCCCTAGAAACCCAGGGAACCTGACACCAAATCATGACCCATCAGCTCTGTTGAGTCCATTTTCTGCTAGAAGCCGTGATCTGATAGTGGCAATGCCACCCTCCCTCCTACAGAGAGACTGGTGCTGACTTCTCAGCTGTGCTTTTCTCCTTCCTTTTTTTTCCCCACTAAGAAATATGTTTTTTAGGAATACATATAAGGGAAATCTAGAAGTCAAAACAGGAACTGATTAACACAGAAGTCAGAGTAACGTTTATCTTTAAAGAAGGAAGATGGGTGCGGTCCGAGGAGAACAGCAGGGGCAGCAGGGGTTGGGGTCTATGTTATTCAAGTTTCTATTTCTTTTATTAAAATTTTTTTAACATTTATAAATTTTTTAGAGAGAGCGTGAGCAGGGAGAGGGCAGAGAGAGAGGGGGAGACACAGAATCTGAAGCAGGTCCCAGGCTCTGAGCTATCAGCACAGAGCCCGGTGTGGGATTCGAACTCATAAATGGTGAGATCATGACCTGAGCTGAAGTTGGATACAACCGACTGAGCCACTTGGTGCCCCTAAATGTTCGGTTTCTTCATCTGAGTCATGGATACATACATATTTATATTATTTGTTAAACTGTCCATGTAAATATTGTGTATTCATATGCATGATCCATTTCACAGTATTTTTAAGTAAATAAAAATAGAACAAAAATAATACTATTATTTTAGTGTTACTGATTGAATGCTAGATTAACAGAAAAGTCTTAGTGTTGATTTGAATAGTCTTTGTGAGATGCAAGCGGCTGGAATATATTTTTCACCTAGTAAAAACCCAATGGAAAAGTGTAACAGAGAGCCGAAAGATGTTGAAGACAGAGAAAGGGTAACATTTCCTAGGAGAGTAGGATGAGATGCCCTGGACAGAACATTAGAGACTGGTCAGAGCGAAGGCTGCATGTGAAATAGAAGCTAGTCAGGGCTAAAAGAGAAAAGTGCAAACTGTGAGACTCCCTATGTCATTTGCTAAAAGTGTCAGGTTTCTAGATTGCATTCCATTAAACTGTGAATTATTTAAATCCACCTGGAGCCAGGTTCTGGAATGGAATGCCTCATATTAATTGTCTAATGGAGCCGTGTAACTTATGATGTTAAATAAATAAACTCACCTGAAGTTGGCCTGCCATCCCTCACACCCGTCTCCTATCCCTGTGCCTTAACACGCAGGGATATGGATTGCTATTTAAGTAGGAATCTTTGCTTTTACCAAGATATAGGCATATGTTTCCTAATAGACTCTTGATAGTGTCATCAAATTCAGAGATCATGAAACATGTTGAGACAATGTTTCCTTTTATGTAATATTCTTCCTGAAAGTGAGATGTATTTAGAAACGACATTATCCATTTTATTGAATCTAACAGGCCGCAGGAGTATCATTTTTAAAAAAGTCTCTAGTGAGATCATTAGCAAGTTAGCAGTTATAATTCATGGATAAGTGTTCATTCTGCCTACTACAGATAAAAATAGAAATTGTGTTCATTGTGGGTAGAACTCACGCTAAATACATATAAATTGTAAAATATGTAGTATTTTTTAAAGTTTATTCATTTTTGAGAGAGAGAAAGAGAGAGAGAGAGAAACATAAGCAGGGGAGGGGCAGAGGGAGAGAATCCCAAGCCAACTCGATGCTGTCAGCACAGCCCGTAAGTTCCAGCCTTGTGTTGGGTTCTGTGCTGACAGCTCAGAGCCTGGAGCCTCTGCTTTAAGTTCTGTGTCCTCTCTCTGCCCCTCCCCCACTCATGCTCTGTGTGCGTCTCTCTCTCAAAAATAAATAAATATTTAAAAATGTTAAGAGCTTAATACATGCATTACTAAAAATATTAAATGCTTAACAAGAAATGTCATAAGACTTGTACTGGTCTTCTTTAAACATTTTTTGATCAGTACTAAGAAACTTTAAAGAAGATAAAAACAGGGGAGCCTGGGTGGCTCCGTTGTTAAGCCTTGACCTCGGCTCAGGTCATAACCTTATGGTTTGTGGCTTGAATCCCATGTCTGTGCTGACAGCTCAGAGCCAGAGCCCGCTTCCAATTCTGTGTCTCCTCTCACTCTGCCCCTCCCTGGCTCACACTCTGTCTTTCTCAAAAATAAATAAACATTAGAAATTAAAAAAAAAAAAAAAGAAGATAAAAATAAATGGAATGATATAGTATGTTCATCGTTCGGAATACTCAATAGTTTAAAATGTCAACTATCTCTCAAATTTAGATTAAATATAAGTTTAATTAAAATCACGATCTTGTTCTAGAACTGCAAAGAACAGGCAAAATCAGAAAGCAACTTGGTAAGCTTTGAAGAATGGTAAAGTGGTAAGATTTGTCCCCTTACACATCAAAAATTATTAATAAAACCATAGTCATAAAAGAGTAGTAATAGTACAGAGATAGACAAATATGCGCAATGAAAAATGACAGGGAACCCCGAAATTCCTCATTTATGTGAACTCTTGATTTAAGACAGAAGCGATACTGCATAGCCATGGAGAAAGCACGGACTTCAGTCACTGGTTGTGCACAAATGGGACATTCATGTGAAAAATGAAACTGGATTCTTGTACTTTCCACCACACCAAAAAGTGACCAACAAATAATTTAAAAATATTGCTTTAATGTTTATTTAATTTTGAGAAAGACACACATACACACACAAATACAGAGTGTGTGCAGGGGAGGGTCAGAGAGAGTCGGGGCCACAGAATC
>NC_043704.1:60271389-60272820 GCF_006229205.1 Suricata suricatta | reverse complement strand
TCATCAATTCCTGTGCCTTCTCAGGATTCTGAGGTATAAGTTGGGTGGAGTCCTCAGTTTTCCCCAATATCAGTAGAGGACCTGGCTTGCTCAGTTTTAGAAATCAGTTACCCCTTCTTCTATTGTTTCCTAGCTTATGAAATTTTCTTGCTCAGGTGTCCTCTCCTGTTCTCCCTATCTGTCCATAATTCATTTTGATATTTTTTAGGGAAGGAACAAAATTAGATTCATATGTACAGATACATTAACTCACCATTTATGGATTAGCAGCATTAGAAAAAAAGTATAGAAATTAAGAATGGTATTTTTGAGGGCTCTGTGCTAAAGTCAGTCATACTGAAGATTTAAAAGATGGAAAGAGTGAAGTTCACAAGCTCTAATAATAACATGTAAATAAAACATTTAAAATTATTTCAAAGTAACACAACTCTAATAATAAAATGTAAGTGAGAGAGTTATTCAGGAAAAATCACTTAATAAAGTGGCAAAAAGTGGAATACTTTCTTTTATCACTTTTTCTCTTTTGGGCCTGGCCTATGGGGCTCAGGGAGAAGGAATAACCAGGAGGACCCTATATGCTCATGGTCAACCACTATCTATCTCTGTAACCCCCATTTCCTCCCCAGAACTATCTGCCTCCAAGAAATTGTGATGGGTAATTCTATGTGCCAACTTGAGGGGTTCCCGGGTGCCCATATATCTAACAAAACGTTCTTTCTGGCTGTGTCTGTGTGAGGGTATTTGCAAGTGAGATTAGCATTTGCATCTGCAGACTGAGTAAAGCAGTTTGCCCTCCTTAAAGTGGGTGGGTGTCGTCCATCCAATCTCCTGAGCTCCTGAATAGAACAAAAGTTAGAGGAAGGGAGAGTTTGCTTTCTGCGCCTGATTGCTTGAGCTGAGACATCAGTCTTCTCCTCCTCTTGGGCTGAGACTTAACACTGGTTGGTTCTCAGATTCTCAGAACTGTACCAAGAGCTTCTGGGTCTACAGCCTACAGAAGGCAGATTGTGTAGTGAGTTATATATACATACAATGGTTCTGCTTCCTGGAGACTAATATAGCCATCAAGACTAATCTTGTTATGCCCTATAATTTTATTTATGTCACTCGGTAAAAGACACCCAAGAGTTCCAGCTCCCCGCACCCCCAACCTCTCGTCAGGGTGCTGTCAATGCATCCATCCTCTTGTCTGCTCCCCACCCCCAGCTCTCAAGTTCCTTCTTGGGGTGCTGTGGAATTCAAGATCAAATATTAACAGAACTCCCTATCTTCTAATTTCTCAGAGTTGCTGGGGTTTTTTCCCCTGAAAATTCTCTAGAACTTCTCTTTGCTGTGACTGAAATTTGACGTCCCCCTGAGGACACTGCTTTCCTTGCAGCCTTCTCAAGTGGTGGCTGTTTTCTGTCCCACGCTGTCATACCACTCATGGGA
>NC_043704.1:60268767-60271289 GCF_006229205.1 Suricata suricatta | reverse complement strand
AAATAAAGTGTCTCAAGGAGGATGAAAAAAATCAGAGATGTTCACTATTGCTAACAGATCAAGTAGAATGAGAACTGAGAATAGTTCTGTAAACCTCTCCATATTTAGCAATCTGGAGATCATGAGTTGACCCTGACAAGAACAGTTTTGGTAGAGAGCAGATTCAATAGAAAAGGAAAGGGAGAAGAAGGCAGTATGTATAAACAACTACGTGGAAGAACTTTGCTCTAAATGAGGCAGTGAAATAGGACAGAGCTGGAAGGGAAATTTAGGATTCAATGAGGTTTGTTCTTTTGCTTTGTTTTCACATTTTCATTTGTTTTTGTTTTTTTTTTTTAATAAGATGGGAACAATGGCAGCATGTTTGTATACTCATGGGAATGACCCAACAGACAGGTAAAATTTGTGGTTCAGAAGAAGGAGGGAGAGCTGCTGGAGTGAAGACCTTGCATAGGGGGTGGGGTAGGCTCTACTATTGACGTGGATGGGCTGGCCTGCAATAGGAAGGTGGACTGTTCATCCGTAGTATCGCAGAAGACTATATGGGCACAGGTGCAGGTAAGTGAATAGAGGCCACAAGGTGAGTCCGTCCAAGTTCTCTTGTAATTGCTCCCCAGCAGCCCTGACAGCCAGGAGACGGCCTGGTGCTCAGAGCAGAGGCCATGGTGGTCTGTTGAAAATGAAAAACTGTACATATCACTGGTGTTTTTCAAAAGCCACTTTGCAAGCAGGGCAAAAGAAGTCCACTCCATAGTCAGGTGTAAGCAGACAAAAATGTGAACATGGCTCAAACCACAACAATGACCAATTATCCCCTTATGCTGGCTAATGTGAGTAATTTTTGCTTCTTTCTCCTTCATGACTTTCACTGCACTTTGTTCCTCCTACCTTCGCATAAGATTTATTAAGATACCCAACCATACAACTACTACAGCTTTTGCCAATATATAATCCTGGGGAAAGCTTCACTTCTTAATGCGTGCCCCCAAAATCACCAAAAGCAGAAACTCAGATCCTGTACAGTAAATCCTTTCTAACACCATTTGACTGAGATATCCTCATGATTCTCCATGGTACTCTCACCTTTGTGAAAATCTAACAGTGCACCTAACAAAACTAAGGGAGAGCAGCAAGAGCACCCCAAGCTCAGCAGAAAAAGAGAAATAATAAAGATCAGGGCAGAAATAAACAATATAAAATCCAAAAAACCAATTGAGCAGATCAATGAAACCAAGAGATGATTTTTTGAAAAAACAAAAAAAATTGATAAACATCTAGACAGATTTCTCAAAAAGAAAAGAGAGAACACCAAACAGACAAAATCATGAATGAAAATGGATCTATTACAACTAGTCCCTCAGAAAAACAAGTCATTATCAGGGAATACTATGAAAAATTATATGTCAACAAACTGGACAACCTAGAAGAAATGGACAAATTCCGAAACACACATGTATTAACAAAATTCAAATGGGAAGGCATAGAAAATCTGAACAGACTCATAACCAGTAATGAAATTGAATCAGTTATCAAAAATCTCCCAAAAATAAGAGTCCTGGGCCAGGTGGCTTCCATGGGGAATTCTACCAGACATTGAAATCAGACCTAATATCCATTGTTCTCCAGCTATTTGAAAAAATAGAAATAGAAGGAACACTTCTGGACCAATTTGACGAAGCAAGCATCACTTGATTCCCAAACCAGAGACCTGCCAAAAAAAGAGAAGTACAGGCCAATATCATTGATGAATAGAGATGCAAAAATACTCAACAAGATCCTAGCAAATTGAATTCAACAGCATATAAAAAGAATTATCCATCATGATCAAGCATGATCAAATGGGATTCATTCCAGGGTTCAGGACTGATTCAATATTTGCAAATCAATCAATATGATACATCACATAAACAAAACAAAACATTAAACCCATATAATCCTATTGATAAATGCAGATAAAGAATTTGACAAAATATAGCCTCCTTTCTTAATAAAAACCTTCAAGAAAGTAGGGATAGAAGGAACTTACTTAAACATCATGAAAGCCAGTTAAGAAAAGCCCACAGCTGGGGCACCTGAGTGGCTCAGTCGGCTCAGCATCCGGCTTCGGCTCAGGTCATCATCTCACGGTTCATGGGTTTGAGCCCCGCATTGGGCTCTGGGCTGACAACTAGCTCAGAGCCTGGAGCCTGCTTTGGATTCTGTGTCTCCCTCTCTCTCTGACCCTCCCCTGCTCGAGCTGCCTCTCTCTGTCTCTCAAAAATAAATAAAAAACATTTTAAAAATTAAAAAAAAAACAACAAAAGAAAAGCCCACATCTAATATTATCCTCAAAGGGGAAAAACTGAGTGCTTTCCCACTGAGATCAGAAACATGACAGGGATGTCCACTCTCACCACCATTGTTTAACATAGTTAACATAGCTAGAAGTCCTAGTATTTGTAATCAGACAACAATAGGAAATAAGAGGCATCAGAATTTGCGAAGATGAAGTCAATCTTTCACTTTTTGCAGATGACATGATA
>NC_043704.1:60257840-60268667 GCF_006229205.1 Suricata suricatta | reverse complement strand
TGGAATAGAATAGAGAACCCAGAACTGGACCCACAAGTGTATGGCCAATTATCTTTGACAAAGCAGAAAGGGTATCCAATGAAAAAATGACAGCCTCTTTAACAGATGGTGTTGGGAGACCTGGACAGAACATGCAGACGAATGAAGCTAGACCACTTTCTTACACCAGACACAAAAATAAACTCAAAATAAATGAAGAACCTGAATGTGAGACAGGAAACCATCAAAACTCAGGAGGAGAAACCAGGAAACAACCTCCTTGACCTCAACCACAGTAATTTCTTACTTGACACATTCCCAAAGGCAAGAGAATCAAGAGCAAAAATGAACTATCAGAACCTCATCAAGATGAAAAGCTTCTGCACTGCAAAGGAAACATCAAGAAAACTAATAGGCACCCCACAGAATGGGAAAAGATAGTTGCAAATGACATAACAGATTAAGGGCTAGGATCCAAAATCTACAAGGATCTCACCCAAATTCCACACCCGAAAAACAAATAATCCAGTGAAGAACTGGGCAGAACACAGGAATAGACACTTCCTCCAAAGAGGACATCCAGATGGCCAGCAGGCACATGGAACAATGCTAGCATCACTCCTCATCAGGGAAATACAAATCAAAACCACACTGAGATACCAAGTCATGCCAGTCAGAGTGGCTAAAATGAATAAATCAGGAGATTGTAGATGCTGGCAAGGATGTGGAGATGGACACCCTCCTCACTGTTGGTGGGAATGTAAACTGGTGCAGCCACTCTGGAAAACAGTGTAGAGATCCCTCAAAAAAATTAATGATAGAACTCCCCTATGACCCAGCAATAGCACAGCCAGGGATTTACCCAAGGGATACAAGAGTGCTGATGCATAAGGGTACATGTACCCCAATGTTCATAGCAGCACTTTCAACAATAGTCAAATCATGGAAAGAGGCTATGTGTCCATTAACTGATGAATGGACTAAGAAGATGTAATTTATATACACAAAGGAATACTACATGGCAATGAGAAAGGATGAAATCTGGGCATTCGTGCAACATGGATGGAACTCAAGGGAGTCGTGCTAAGTGAAATAAATCAGGGGAAGAAGGAGAGATACCATATGTTTTCACTCATAAATGGGACAGGAGAAACTTAACAGAGGACCATGTTGGAAGAGAAGGGAGAAAAATAGTTGGGTAGAGGAAGGGATAAAAACCATGAGAGACTCTTGAATACTGAGAACAAACTGAGGGCTAATGGGGGAGGGGGGATGGGAAGGGGGGATGGGCATGGAGGAGGGCCCACTTGTGGGGATGAGCACTGGGTGTTTATATGGAAACCAACTTGACAATAAACTATAAAAGAAATAAATAAATTGGTTTCTGAATTCTAGTAGTTAACTTTTTTTAAATACATAGGATTAAACTTTCATTATACATATCCTATGCCCTTATAAAGTCCTAATCCTTATGCCTATTATCTCCAATGTAATTCTTCACTAACCAAGAAATCAGCAACTCATTGACTCTTCTCCACAATCCTATAACAAAAAGCGGCATCCGGTTTGTCCTTCAGAAACTTCTCATCTAAAGTTTCTTACTTTTTTTTCTTCACTATGACATAAGACTGGACTAATGACAATCAGCCTACAATCACATTAACTGTAGAGGCTTCATTCGATATGTTGAAAATTAGTGTGGGCAATCACAGTCATGGCTGTCAAAGGCCTTAACACAGTTAAACAGCTGTTGCTATCTTTAATTAAATATGTGCTGTCAGCAGCATTTGCTGTATTTTTTAACACCTAGTGGAAACTGGAATTTCATATATAAATTTTATCCAATAATACACATGCACACATAGCATTATTCCTTTTCATATATAATACACATACATGCAATTACACATGTAATAATTATCTTGGATATAAGTTCCTGAATGTTACATCTACACATACACATGTAACACATATATACACTCACATATACAAATAATACGCATATGCCCTTACGAATATATAAACATGCACATATAATAAAAAACCACTAGATAAGTATAATTTAAATAATTAGTATAAGGTTTTTAACTGGGTATTTTTCAGGTTGTCAAGTCTTTCAGATAATTCACAAATTAAAAACAAAAGGCATAATAAGACACGTTTTCCTGACACTTCAATATTAAAATTTGCACCCCAAATATGACAAGTACTTGCTAGCACTTTATAGTCTTAGGGAATTATAGAAGTAATATAACACATCATTTCCATGACAACGATTCAAATTTCAGCATTAAATTTTCTTCTATTTCAATTGCTTGGCTTTTTTTTCAAAAATATTTTTAAGTGCATATAGATGAAGTGTTTTATTCTGTCAGTGTTCCAAGGCACTTAAACACCTGAACACCCTCATAGGAATGATATTTCCTAATTTTAAAAAATGAGTTATATAGTTTCGTCTAAGTTCTGAAAATTCTGTTTTGTACCCAAAAACATAGAACCTGGTCTTTGCCCTTTTATTAGTAACATTATGACTTTCCAATGCCCATCACCTTTAAAAATACACTTGGGTTTACAAAAGATCAGATGGCCTTTGCCCACCAACGTGGTTTACCACAACCAGGTCAACCACATCCCCATGGGGTATTGTGGTGGCAAATTCTGGGCCAGCCACCAGATTCTTACAATAAAGTTTAATTAATAAATCGGGCTTACTAAGCCTGATTCTTAATACTAAGAACATGAACAATATGTTTGCAATATATGAATAATGAAAAGACATTAATTATTGCCATTAATTATTACCTAGAAGTTTAATGTTGATACAGGTATATGAATACTCAAAACATAATTTCACCATGTCCAATGGTAGATAGGACTCAACATTTTTTGAGAGATGGAATTTTATGATTTACATATAACAGGAACAACACTTAAAATTATTCCTTAAATGATTAAGAATAATAATTTCATATACTATAAATAACATGCATGCATATATGTGAATATATACACTATACATACAAGTTTAGACTAGAGGCTGCCATTTACTATTGACATTTTGAGAATTTTATTCACATCAATTTATTGGGAAGTTTATATTCTTGTTTAGTAGAGTTATGATCCTGTCATGGTTAATTTTATGTGTCAATTCAACAGGGCCCAAGGGTGCTAAGATATTTGGTCAAACATTATTCTGGGTGTTTTGGGAGGGTGGTTTTGAAGAAGGTTAACACTTAGCCTGAGTAAAGACGGGTAGACTAAAGCAGCTTGCCCTCCTCAGTGAGGGTGGACCTCATCCAATCAGTTGATGGCCAAGTCCTCCCTTAGGTAGGAGGGAATTCTTCCTGAGGATCTTCAGACTGGGACATTGACTTTTTTCCTCCCTTCAGATTCAATCTGAAATGCTGACTCTTCCTGGGTCTCGAAGCTGCCACCTTCATACTAGAACTATGACATTTAGCTCATGCCTTCCAGACTAGAGCGGACCCATCAGTTCTCTTGGATGTCTAGCTGGCTCTGAGACCTACTGGCTCTGTGATTATGCGAGCTTATTTCTTATAATCAACGGTGCTGGAGTTCAGCTCCAGCAGGTCCCTGAAGGATGGATGGTGTTGGTGAAAAGGAGGGATGAGAGAAACACAAGATTCTTTCTGATCAACAGGCAGGCTTCTCCGCACTGACTGAGACTCAGCTTTATTTATGGCCAAATGTGTATGGGGAATAGCACAGACGTGGCATTTGCCTTAGACAATGATTTCTGATGATAAAAATCTTTGATAAGTAACAATTTACCAGAACATAGATTTGTAGAAGATTCATGCATAATCTTTATCAATAGTGATTGATGTAAAGGATTTAATGCTAATCATCTGGGTCAGGAAGGTATCCTTAGCATTCAAATATAAGACAATGTCTCTAGCATAGCAAAGGCAAACGTTATTTCTTTGTGAGCAGGGGTCAATAGCCTGTTTACTTGAGAAGCATAAGAAAAACAGGATTCTCAGGAAATGGAATGGTTGCTTCCATAATCACAAAAGAAGAAGTTCCTATAATAAGTTCCTCCACAAGGTGCATTGAGCATGTATTAGGGCCAGAATAAGGGGACACGTCACTCCGGATACCAATCCACAAGGGGCCTTGTGGGGCGGGGGGCGGTTGGTACTCAGGCAAAAACAGCTAAGTGGGTCATCATCTGATGTAAGGAGACCATGCAAACCTGCCTTAACCTCACAAGGAGTGTTCTCAACTTGGGAGTCAGAATGGCTCCCGACAACAAATCCATTTCATCTTTTGAGGCATAAGAGTATATACATCGAGTTTAACTTTGTATTACTCATTATCATCAGTATTTTGATATATTTTTGAATAGAGACTGATGTACTACTTCCCAATGTTAATTTCATGACATTCATTAACATTTGATGTTCAATTATATTTTTCTAAATATGTCTTCAAAGTTACCTTCTTTCATGCACTGTCTGGTGTACATGAGATATGAAAGCCGTGCCTCATTCATGATGTCATGATGTAGGATTTAAACGTCATGTGTTTTTTCAAGTATTGATGAAGGATCAAACTCCACATGTCAGCACTGCAATTTTCTCTTCTCTTTCTCTTTTTCTATGCTGTAGGATAGGTATGGAATTGAGCAAGTTGTGAGTTCCAGCTATAGGTGGGACACATTCTTTACTCTGTAATGTTTCTCCTCAGTATAGTCTGCGATCCTGAGCAGGGTTGAGCAGTCATACAGATTTAAGTACATTCTTTACACTTTAAGTTTTTTCTCCAGTATGAACTCTGTGATGTACAATGAAGCTCCAGCTCTAATTAACATGCTCTCCAAATTCTGTATATTTGCAACCTCTTCCCTAGTATTCCTTCTCTGATCAGGAGTCAGGGTGTAGCAGTTCTTAGAAGTCTTGCCACATGCTGTCCTATTCAGTGGTTATTCTCCAGTATCAAGTTTCCAATGTGAAGCAAGGGGTGAACAGTCCACAAAACTTTTCTCACATTCTTCAAATTTGGAAGAGTTGCTCCAAGATGAATTCTGTGATACTGAGTAAAGGTGAAAAAGTGAGTAAAGACCTTACTGCATTTTTTTACATTGGGGATGTTTTCATCTAGAATGAATTCTGTGACGTCAAGTAAAGTGTAAAGGTCATGTAAAGATCTAGCCATATTCTAACATTTGTAGAGTTTCAATCTAGTATGAATTCTGTGATTTTGAATAAGGTGAGTGTTGGATAAATGCCTTGGCACGTTACACTGCTAACGTTTCTCTCCAGAATGGATTCTTATATGTCCAATAAAGTGTGCATGCTTGGTAAAGGTCTTGCCACAATCGTTACATTGGTAGGGTTTCTCTCTAGTATGGATTTGGTGATGTGTGGTAAGGCCTGACTGGTGAGTAAAGGACATGCCACATTCCTTACATTGGTAAAGTTTCTCTCCAGTATGGACTCGGTGATGTGCATTAAGCTGTGAGGACCAGGTAAAGAACTTGCCACATTCTTCGCATTGGTAAGGTTTCTCTCCAGTATGGATTCGGCGATGTAGATTTAGGGAAAAGGGCCGGTTAAAGGCCTTTCCACAATCTTCACATTGGTAAGGTTTCTCTCCAGTATGGATTTTGTGATGTTTGTTAAGGTCTGACTGGCGAGTAAAGGATTTGCCACATTCGTTACATTGGTAAGGCTTCTCTCCAGTATGGATTTTGTGATGTTTGTTAAGGTCAGACTGGCGAGTAAAGGATTTGCCACATTCGTTACATTGGTAAGGTTTCTCTCCAGTATGGATTCGGTGATGTACATTAAGCTGTGAGGACTGGGTAAAGAACTGGCCACATTTTTCACATTGGTAAGGCTTCTCTCCAGTATGGATTCGGTGATGTACCTTAAGGGCTGAGAGACATTTAAAAAACTTGCCACATTCCTTACATTGGTAAGGTTTCTCTCCAGTATGGATTCGGTGATGTTTGGTAAGGTTTGAGTGGTGAGTAAAGGACTTGCCACATTTGTTACATTGGTAAGGCTTCTCTCCAGTATGGATTCGGTGATGTGCATTAAAATCTGAGAGCCATTTAAAGAACTTGCCACATTCCATACATTGGTAAGGTTTCTCTCCAGTATGGATCCGGTGATGTTTGTTAAGGCCTGACTGGTTAGTAAAGGCCTTGCCACATTCCGTACATTGGTAAGGTTTCTCAGCCTTATGGGTTCTGTGATGTTCGGTAAGAGGTGAGTGTTGGGGAAAGTCCATCCCACATTCTTCATGTGTGTAAGGTTTCTCTCCTGTACGGATTAGTCTACGTACATTTACTGATGAGGCATCATTAAAGGTTTTACCACCTTCTTCACATTCATAAGGTTTCTCTCCAGTGTGCACTCGCTGATGTTGAATGAGTGCTGAGAGCCTGTTGAAGGCTTTGCCACACTCCTTACAAACGTAACCTTTCTGTCCAGCATGGATTGTCTTAGTGATATGTAGTCTTGATGACTGACTAAGTATGTTCCCAGGTTCATTGCATGTGTATGGGCTTTTCCCCACATGAATCCTCTTCTGATCACCAGCACTGGAGGACTGGTTAAGGATCTCCCCACATGCACCGGATTTAGAGTGATTCTCTCCTAAATGTATACTCTTACATGTAATGAGGTTGGGGCTTTGATCAGAGACCTCCCCACATGGATGACAGTCACCATCGTAATCTGGAATAGGAGTCCCCAGGTGAGCTTGATGCCCCTCACTCTCCCCATCCTTGTTCCTGTCTCTCATTAAGTGTCCATTCTCAAGGGCACTACCTTTATATCCATCCACTGACACTCTTTGGATAGAAATTCCTTTGAACGTCTCTGAAAGGAGGCTGTCAGATTCATTTGGAAACACAGCTGAAAGGTAAAAATGAAAGTAAAGGCATTCCACTTGCTACTCTCTGATGCTTAGAAATACAATTTGTCATACCCAAAATTGAAATCAGAAAAAGTCAACTTCAGGAAAAAGGAATCACTACTTTTTCTTTTTCTTAAAATACTTATCTTTTTTAATGTTTATTTCTGTTTTGAGAGATGGAGAGAGAGCGTGCAAAAGAAAGGGCAGAAAGAGAGAGAAACACAGAATCTGAGGCAGGCTCCACTCTCTGAGCTGTCCGCACAGAACCTGATAGGGGACATGAACCCACAAATGATGAGATCATGACCTAAGGCAAAGTGTGACACTTGACTGACTGAGCCACCCAGGAGCCCCAAATCATTAGTTTTTCTACATCGCTCAGATTCTATGTTAATGTAATCCCCATAGTTTTTAATAATGTTATGTTGGCATATTTCACAACTTTGATGTTGTTTGTATGTTTAGAAATGAAAGTCTTTGGGGTGCATGGTTGGCTCAGCGAGGGTTGCGCGTCTGACTCTCGGTTTCAGCTCAGATTGTCATCTCATCATTTGTGAGTTCCAGCCCACATCCTCGTCTGCACTGACAGTGTGGAGCCTGCCTGGAATTGTCTCTTGTCTCTCTGCCCCTCCTCTACTTTCTCTCTCCATCTCTCCAAGTAAATGGAAAAAAGAAATCCTTAAAAGAAATGAGCGTTTTTGCTTACTTGATTCTGAAAATTGACTTATACCCTTAAATTCTGTGTAATAATGTCTTTTAAATGCTAAATACATAGGGGCTTTCATTAAAGATTTCCGGGGTTGATATTTATGAGTATACGTTGCAATTTTCCTCTGCATGAAAACCAGCCAATACATCAAAATGTGCCCTCTTTCATGGCTACACACTGAGATTTTCGTATTAGAGCTGCAGAGGTGGGTAGGTGGCTCAGTAGGTGAAGTGTTGGACTTGGGCTCAGGCTGAAATCTCAGAGTCTAGGAGTTGGAGCCTTGGGAAGGACTCTGTGCTGACAGCTCAGAGCCAGGAGCCTGCTTCAAATTTGGGATGTCCCTCTCTTTCAGCCCTCAATGCCTGCTCTATCTTTCAAAAATAAACATTACAAACGATATTTAAAAGTTTTTGATACAATGAATCGTAATGTAATCTATATACAACTATTCAGAAGGTGAAAACATATATGACAAAGTCACAGGAACTTCCTATTATACATGACAAAATTATTAAATGATTCAATGATTAAGAAAAAATGAATAGAGATTTTATTATATAGGCTGCAAGTTTTGAATTCTAAATGTTCTATCTCCCTGTGACATTTATTTATGTAGAAATTCTAGGAAAATAAGAAAAGATTTAAATTATTTTACGATTGAGGAATGGAACATATAGAGTGGAAATTTTGTATTTTAGTTAATACCATCAAAAAATGAACTTTTCCTACTTTTTGTAAGTTTACTTTAATTAATCTTGAGAGAGAGACCAAGTAGGGGAGGAGCAGAGAGAGAGGGAGACAGGATTCCAAGATTGCTCTGTGCTGTCATCACTGAGGCCTATGCGGGACTCAGACTCACTGACTGTGGGATCATGACGTCAGCTGAAGTCAGATCCTTCAGCAACTGATCCACACATGCGCCCCAAAAATGGAACTTTTGAAGTGAAATAAAGGGTTAGATTTTCTCATTTTAGGGAGGTGCTTAATCAAGTGATGGAATTAGTGGGTCACAATTTTGTATGATTAGGATTAAAGCCTCCATATTTTGGAAAGCATTAAGCAGAAATTAGATGGGCTCTGTCTCCAGTGTTTCTAGGATTTCTGCACCAAATCCCAATATGCCTACCGCTACCCTGACACACTTCTCACTCAAGGCAAACACTCAGAAATGAACGAATATAGACTTCCTCAGAAACACAGAGAATACCCCAAGCCCTCAAAGCAATGGAGAGCCAATGAGATTATGGAGGACCTCACTGTAGACGTGAAGGACCTTTAAGTGGAACTAAAGGAGAATCCTTAGTGATTTGTGAGAATGTGATGTATTGGAAAGCAGATGGCCCCTGTGAAACATATTGACATAAAACTAGGTTTTGCAAACTGATTTCCATTCAAGAATGGCTCCTCAAATCACAATGTGCGGTCTTTCTTCATCCTTCACATTTGGACCTCACCTCTGTCATGTGCCTCTTTCATTCCCACTTACCTGGGTATGAGGCTACTGTCTCCTTTCTCTTCACATCCCATAGCTCCCTCTTTTGTTCCAAAAAGATGACCAGGTCTGGCTTTGACACAACAAGACCTGTTCGTTAGAGCAAAAGGATAGAGTATTGCTGGAGATTCTACCTTTCAACCCAGTATTGGACTCAGTAGAGAAAAGAGGACATTCTAGAATTCTGGAAAATCATGCCCAAATGCTGTTGCCCAACAGCCCCTTTGGAACACACAGGATGGATTTCCAAGTTTCACATCCTGATCTCTACTTCTGAGTCTTACCGCTACCAACATGAGTAGAAATTCATATTGAAGATGGAAATATCATTTTATGCCACTCAATACTTAGAAATGCCATCCATCTAGGAAATGATAATGTGACTCTCAGGAAGGGACAACTCACCTGAAAGGAAACATCATCAAGACTTTTCTCTACATCTGCCAACCCCTCCTTCTTTCTTTACTGTAGGGATTTGAATCCCAGGCATGCGAGACAAAGCTTCTAAGAGACAGTCTCCACAGGAAAGAACAACACCCTTGAGTGGGGCTTGGGAAATCTAGAGGGAGTTAGCCTCACCCAAGAAGACGAGGTGTTCATAGGTCTCTAACATCACATCTCTGTACAGTTCCCACTGACTGTGGTTCAGGCATCTCCATTCCTCCTGAGAGAATTCGATGGCCACATCCCTGAAGGTCAGCAGTCCCTGCAACAAACTCCACAGTTACCAAGTGGACACAGCAGGAGGTCATAATGGTACTTAAGAGGCAGGAGGGAGATCATGTCACCAGCTGGACCCCGCGACCTGATCTGCACTGCTTACCTGCATGTGCCCACAGACCTCAGTCCCTCATTTTACTTAGCCTCTTATTGACACCTCCCTTTTACTGCAGGAATAACACCCATGAGCTCAGTGTGCTGTGGTGGAAATACATAAGGTAATGACTGCCCTGAGGAAGAGCTGAATTGGCTCAATTAGGGCTTAGCCCCTGAGTCACGTCTATGCAGATGAACAACAGAGTAAAGCATGGAGTTACTTTTCAAAAATGTTTATTTCCTGAAAGAGAGAGCACAAGTATGGGTGGTGCAGAGAGAAGAATTCCAACCAGGCTCCATGCTCAAGCTGCACGCTCAAGGAGCTTGACTTTTGGCTTGATCACAAGACTGTGAGATCCTCACTTGAGCCTAAATCCAGATGGAAGCTTCAGGGACTGAGCCACCCAGGAGCTCCCTTTGACCTCATTTAAGGCTTAGACCACGCCCCAAGGAGGAGTACAACTACATTTACTATGTAACAGACAGAAAATGTATAGAACTGTGTTCTTAAGGCTCAAGTGCAATTGTATCCCCAGGCTCCCCTTTCTAAATATCCACCCTGACCCTAAATAAACAGAAACCATTCTGGGGCGCCTCAATGGCTCAGCCTTCTGCCTCTTGGTTTCAGTTCAGGTCATGATCTCACAGTTTGTGAGTTCGAACCCGCATCAGTGCTGATAGTGCAGGGACTGCCTGAGATTCTCTCTGTGCCTCTCTCTCTGCCCCTCCCCCACCCTTTGTCTCTCAAATAAAGCTAAATAATTATAACAAAAAAAAAGAAGGAAACCATTCCCCTTCCTCTGTGAGTCTCTAGTTTCAAAGTTATACCTTGTGATCTCCTTATTTCTTGCAAATAAATTTTCCTTTGACATCCCTGCCTGGTAGAATTTTTATGATTCATCAAGGACTAAATTCCTGTTATATTAGGAGTACTGGGTTTGGC
>NC_043704.1:60255037-60257740 GCF_006229205.1 Suricata suricatta | reverse complement strand
TCTTGAATGGTTTCTCACAATAAAATATGAAATCGTCTTCCTACAGGTTTTCATGGTGACTAAAATTGAAATCGCTTAAAATTACAAAGTAGAACAGAAATCAAAACGACCGCATTTAAATACTGCATGGGTTGATATTAACGTAAGAAACCTTGTTTTTCTTTGAGGCAACGACCCCACTTATTTTTTTTAAGTGTACTTATTTGACACCGAGGAAGAGATACAGAGAGAGCACGAAAGCAGAGGAAGAGCAGAGAGAGGAGGACAGAGGATCCAAAGCAGGCTCCAAGCTGACAGCAGAGAGCCAGATGCAAGGCAGGAACAAAGGAACTGTCCTCACATTACCTGAGCGGAAGTGGGATGCTTATCAGCCTGAGCATCTCAGATAGAAATCTTAGTCTTTTTTTTTTTTTTTAATGAGGAACCCAGTACCCCCCAGAAAACCAGATAAGCAGGACTGGCGGCACAAACACTTCCTGTCCAAACCAGGTGGATCCTGTATTTCCCTACAACCCCCAGCCCCTTCCTCTGGGTGGCCTTGCAGTTCTAAAGGCGCTAACCTGCCTCAGACCCCTCAGTCTGGTAAAGCAAGAAAGCTACTATTCCTCTTTATCCCACATTCTCTCTCTTCAGTTTCCTGTGGCTCTGAGCACCATGGTCACTTCTCAACAACGGAATGAATGTGTAGGACAGGAAACATTTTTTCTTCAACAGTTCTCAATTCTTTGGCTGGCCTAATAATAAAACTATGATAAGACAGATTCATAAGAGAAAAGAAGGCTTAAGTGAAGGAACATCAACAAGAAGAGCATCAGGCAAATGATGCTTACGTGCCATTGTGACTTATGGAGAGGTGTAGAGATTTAGAATTTCAAAGAGGGGGAAATACATTCCCAGGAAAAAGGAAAGAATCAAGGTTGGGCAAAGAAATATTTGTCATACCAGGCAGGAAACTCTTTTTCAAAGGTTCCTCTCTGGATCAGCGGAGGAGACAAGATGGTAGAGAGGAAGGGAGCGCTGTAAACTTCATCTGCCCCATCTATCGAACTGAGAAGGACATTAATCCCATCTGCAAGAGCAGAAGGAGAGGGGCACCTGAGTGGCTCAGTCAGTTAAGCATCCGGCTTTGGCTCAGGTCATGATCTCATGGTTTGTGGTTTCAAGCCCCGGCTCAGGCTCTGTGCTGACAGCTAGCTCAGAGCCTGGAGCCTGCTCTGGATTCTGTATCTCCCTCAGTCTCTGACCCTCCCCTGCTTGCGCTGTCTCTTTCTGTCTCTCAAAATACATAAATAATAAAAAACAAAACAAAACAAAAAGAGTGGAAGGAGAAAATACAGACTCCAGGAAGAAGACAACCTCAAAGATACCTGAGTGAGTGAGTGCGAACTGAAAAGATTGGAAATGGGCCAGCCTGAGACGGGCAGGGGAGGCGGGAGCCCCAGCCCAACATGGGGCAAGCGCACAGAGCCCGAGAGACGAAGGGAAGAGACAGAGAAACTGAACACGCTCATAGTACTGTCTCTGGAGAAGAGAGAAAGAACGTTTAACCCCGCTCGAGAGAAAAACTCTCACTCCGTATTTAACTGCTGGGTAGCCCAAATCCCGAACCCGGGTGGCACAAGGGAAAGAACATCTTCCAGCCCTGTGCCATCCCGGCTGGGAGTCGGCGGCCGAGGTGGCAGCGGCAGCACCAGGAGCGCTCACTTCGGCCACGGCTGTGGGAGTGGGAAAACATACCTCCTTTCCAAGGTGCATCTCGCCCCCAGCTTTGGCCTCGTGAATCCCGAATCCCCGGTGCCAACAGGGGGAATCTAGCCCCCACCTCTGTGCGATCCTGGCAGGGAGTTGGGGGCGATGAAGGCCTGGGCGCAGGCTCAGACTGCGGGAGCTCGCAGGTCTTTTCGGGCAGCGCCCAGCGCCTTGAGCAGCAGCAGCGCGAATCCCGCCCCCACACCCCCCCCCCCCCGCAAGAGAAACTGATCCCTCCCCCAATGCGATCCGCATCCAGGCTGGGGGCGGGGAGTTGGTGGTGGCGCCTGTAGGGCTGCACTTCGCCTCCTGCTGAGCACCTCGCCTCAGGCAGTGGCAGTGCAAATCCAAGGAGGCACCAACAGAAACTATCCCCTCCCCCTAAGAGATCCTGGTTAAGAAGCCAGCCACAGGTTGAGGTCAAGGTTGTTTCCTACCTTCTCCTTGAGGGTTTGGATGGTTTCCTGCCTCACATTCAGGTTCTTCAGCCATTTTGAATGTATTTTTGTGTACAGTGTAACAAAGTGGTCTAGTGTCATTTTTCTGCTCGATGCTGTCCAGTTCTCCCAGCACCACCTGCTAAAGAGGCAGTCTTTTTTCCATCAGATACTCTTTCCTGTTTTGTCAAAAATTAATTGGCCACACATTTGTGGGCCCAGTTCTGGGTTCTCTATTCTATTCCATTGGTCTATGTGTCTGTTTTTGTGCCAGTATCATACTGTCTTGATGATCCTTGACCTCAACCGCAGCAATTTCTTACTCGACACATCCCCAAAGACAAGGGAAATGGAAGCAAAAATGAACTCTTGGGACCTCATCAAGACAACAAGCTTCTGCACGGCAAAGGAAACAATCAAGAAAACTAATAGGCAACTGATAGAATGGGAAATGATAGTTGCAAATGACATATCAGATAAAGGGCTAGTATCCAAAATCTATACTGAACTCACCAAA
>NC_043704.1:60246373-60254937 GCF_006229205.1 Suricata suricatta | reverse complement strand
GTACACTTAAAAAAAATAAGTGGGGTCGTTGCCTCAAAGAAAAACAAGGTTTCTTACGTTAATATCAACCCATGCAGTATTTAAATGCGGTCGTTTTGATTTCTGTTCTACTTTGTAATTTTAAGCGATTTCAATTTTAGTCACCATGAAAACCTGTAGGAAGACGATTTCATATTTTATTGTGAGAAACCATTCAAGATTTACTAGAATCGCAACAAAACAGAACAGAACAGAACACACAGAAAGTCAAAAGGGAACCTCCTAAAACGGCAGGGTAACACCAAATTTCAATGAAAATAATGAGCACTTAGGTTAGAATTTTCATGTATTGTTGATGGGGGTTTTAAAAAGTTCCCTCTAGGGGTGCCTGGGTGGCTCCATTGCTTGGGCACCTGACTTTGGCTCAGGTCATGTTCTCGCAGTTCAAGAGTAGGAGCCCCTGTCAGACTCTGTACTGACAGCTCAGAGGCTGGAGATTTCTTCAGCTTCTGTGTCTCCCTTTTTGCCCACCCCCGCCCCACTGCTCATTCACTCTGTCTTTCTCAGTCTCTCTCTCTGACAGAAACAATAATTTAAAATTTTTTAAATGTTTTATTTATTTTTGATACTGAGAGAAACAGAGCATGAGAGGGGGAGAGGCAGAGAGAGAGAGGGAGACACAGACTTTGAAGCAGGCTCCAGGCTCTGAGCCAGCTGTCAGCACAGAGCCTGATGCGGGGCTCGAACCCACAAACTTGAGATCTGACCTGAGCCGAAGTCGGAGGCTTAACAGACTGAGCCACCCAGGTGCCCAATAATTTTATAAAAAAGACATTCTATATGGAAAACTATTTAGCAGTGACTTAGGAAAATAAACTTCCTTACTGAAGGCCAGCAGTTTGTCACCTCAAATTGTCTCTTTGCCATAAGGATTATTTTCTACTAACAAAGGAAAAACTGTGAAACCCAGGACAAGTTTCCTTTGTAAGAGACATTTGCATGCATGAGGGAAAGTTCCATTTGGAAGGGTGTCTCCCTCTGTGTAGCAGAAAGAGGGAGAATGTGTGAATCTCCAGAAACTCTGACCAGTGGCAAAGGCATG
This sequence comes from Suricata suricatta, assembly GCF_006229205.1. Taxonomy (NCBI): domain Eukaryota; kingdom Metazoa; phylum Chordata; class Mammalia; order Carnivora; family Herpestidae; genus Suricata; species Suricata suricatta. The sequence continues at coordinate 60,253,856 of NC_043704.1, read as the reverse complement.
GAATTTAATCTGGGCAACAACCAGGGCAGCCTCAGTTACTATGCTAGTTCACCTCTCCAAATGCTCAAAATCCCTGTTGAGTTTCCAGAAGGATCCTTGCTGCTGTCCTCCCCCTGAGATTCCCTCAGGTGAGTGGGTGGATACAACAGTGTTGTTTTAGTGAAGTGCTCCAGGGGACCCTGTGCAGGATTTTTTACCTCAACCCCAAGGATTCCAGTCTCTCTGCTTCCAAGAAGGAAGAACCAGACCCAAAATGAGCAACAGGCCAAAGTTGATTAGAGTGTAAGAGAGAAAGACTGTAGGAAAGCTCTGTGTACAGAGATGGGGCATTAGAGGGTGAAAATCCGAGACAATAGGCAAGGACCTTTATTTTATGAGGTTCAGGTGCCCCCCACCCTTTTTCCCTTCCCCCTTTTTCCTCTTCGAGTCCTCCGTTATTAGCCTAATAACTGTAGGTGTCAGGATTCCACTCCTGATTGTCTCATTTCAATTGTATGAGGGGTGGTCTAAGGCCATACAGTCCCCTGTTGGTCTTAGGTTTTATGATCTACTACTAATTTTTAGTTAGCTCTTTAGTCAAATTCCTGAGGGGAACCTGAGGGGCAGTAGGTGGTGTCTGTCAAATATTTAAGAGGAACCTTACACCTGAGGGGGGTCCCTGTGATCAGACATTCCCAGCATCTTCTAAATGCTTTTTCCCCACCCAGAGACCTCAGGTCCTGATCTTTCCCATTCTGCCTACTGAATCTTATCCTTTTCTATCATAATTCTAAGTGGGGCCCAGGGATAGGCAGGAAGGCTTCGCATTGATTTCTGAGAGTTGAGAGGTGCTGGGGTGGCTCAGTTGTTTACCCACCTGAGTTTGGCTCAGGTCATCATCCTAGGCTTGTGAGTTTTAGCACCGCATTGGGTGTGTGGTCAAGCTCAGAGCCTGGAGCAGGCTTCAGAATCTGACTGCCTGTCTCTCTGCCCCTCCCCTGCTCATGCTCTGTCTCTGTCTCTCCCCCGCAGAAAAAATACATATATAAAAAAAATGTATGAGAGTTGAGTGCAGGCTTTTCGACAAGGAGAGGTGGCAGGTCTCCTGTAGAGGAGTTGGGGTGGCCCAGGTCCAAGTAGCAGCCGTTTTCTGTGCTCAGGCAGAGTTTGTGGGCTTTTGTGGGAAGAGAGGTGCCGGAGTCCAGCTCCCATAGGTCCAGGGGTCCCTGAAGGGTGGATGGTGTCAGCGAAAGGGAGTGAGATAGCTCAAGTTTCTTTGTGATCACCAGGCAGGCATCTGTGCTCTGTCTGATTCTCTAGCTTTATTTATAGTGAGAGGTATAAGGAGCAGAAAGTGCATGGTATGTTAGTAAATGATTTCTCATAAATAATCTTTTCAACACAATTTTGCAGATCGGGGATTCTGCAGATGTTACAATTCTAATCTTGGTCGTAATGATTGTCAAAAAAACAGCTACAGGCACTCATGCTATTATATGGGAAGGGCAGGTATTTTTTAAGCGTACTTTTTTCTCCCATAGGATGCAGAAGAGCAAGATATACAAAACCTCTGGTAGAGCCCTGAGAAAGTGATCTTTAGCCATGAGGCAAAGAGCATTCTTTAGTAAAGTTTAGTTTTTCATGAGTAAGCGTCATTAGGCTGTTTATAGCTCTAAGAGAAGGTACCCAGAAAAACAGGATCCCCAGGAGACACAATGTCTGCTCTCACTGACCTAAGACGTATGATATATTTTTGACATTTATCACAATAGTGACTTGCATTTATCACAATAGTGACTTCCGAAGACGTCCAGGAGTACAAAAAAGTCACTTATCAGTTAACTGATTGGCTAGGAGGAAAATTCTAGTTGGCTTGCCTTAGTAGCATTAGGGTGTACCTAGTTTGCTCATCTTTTCCCTGACTGTGTGCAATATGGCTCAAGGACAGGGCAGGGGGACAGACTGCTCCTGACACTAATCAGAAACCCATCCGAGGGTTGATGCCCAAGCAGAAATGTTAGTTCCAGGATGGTACATACTGGTCGCTGCCTGGCGACAAGACACTTGGCACACTTGCCTTACCCTCCCCAGGAATTTTCACTCAACCCTGAGTCCAGGGTGCCTCCCAACAGGGATGCCCCCCCCCCCCCGCCCCGCAAGCAGAGAAGGCAATCTCATAGATGGGTCTTCAAGTAGAAGCTCATAGTTTCTCAATTGTTCCTGACAGGAAGGAATGGGAAGTTGTACCTTCTCTGCATTTGAAAGTCCTGCCTGCAGACCAGCAGTTTACCAGTGAAGCGACTGCTTTGCTGGATTTTCAGACAAATTTCTCCGACTTGAGCTGGGATTTCTCCACAAAGATCTTCTGAGAAAGAAGCATAGAGGATAAAATGAACGAAGAAATGGCCAGATCTCAGGTAAGCCTTGTGCCCCTGGCCAGAGGCCCTATTGTCTTTTTCTCTGAAAATTTCACACATGTAGAAATTGAGAGGACCTGGGTGTCTCTGACAGTTGAGCATCAGACTCTCCATTTGAGTTCAGGCCATGATCCGAGGGACCTGTGATCCAGCCTTGAGTCGGGATTCCTGCTGAACTTGGAGCCTAGTGAAGATTCTCATTCTCTTCCTCTGTTTTTCTCCCTCAGTTTGCATTTTTTTTCCTTTCTCCCTCTCTTTTTCTCACTTTCTCTCTGTGTCCTCCCTAAAGAATGAAAAAATAAAAACCTTGCAGACAACCTGGCTCCATGAGTACCTGACAACATCCATCTTGACCTTGTAATAAGAGACCACGTGGCTGCACTGCATGTTTGTGTGTTACCATATCTGGGAGCACAACATATATAAAAAACGATGCCAAAAGGTGTTCAGGGCTTAGTTCTTTGGGTCGAACTCAGCTGAGAGGTGCCAGGAGGAGTAAAGTTGTTTTTGGAAAGAAAAGCCTCAGTGTGAGAATCCTGCTATAAAAGAAATTTTTTAAAAAATGTTTTTTTTTTTTTTTTGGTTCTGATGGTTCTGCTTTATGCGTTCACCTAATTTTTAACCTTCTCAGAAATGATACTCAAGGTTAGGTGTTTAGAACGCTCCTCCTCTGAACCCCAGAGACTTCTTTCCCTTCACTCCAACCTGGCTTCCATTGGGCAACAACACTTGTCACTTTGAATTAAATTCCTGCTCGTATTGAAAACAGTCTCTTCGTGACAGGTTCAGATGGGAGGGTGTTGCATCCCAGTTTCCTGTTGCTTTTGGAGTCTGGTCTTCGGGTGCACTCAAGGAGATGCGTTTTGGTCTGATCAATGCTTTCACTGCTCTGGATAGACTAGGATTACGAAAATGCACAAATAAATACAATGGCTATGAGGCACAGAATGCCCTAGAATGTTCCTGCTCCTTGGAATGCGAAGGATACTTGAAAATATTCTAGATACTACAAGGCATATAAACTCTATGTGATTGAAGGGTGTATAAATCCACTGTATCCTCAAAGTTGTTTATATTCTGATTTACTGCTGGGGTTCCCAAGAACGCACTGGTGATCCTGTGTCCGGAGGTGTGCCTTAGGCACTGCAATCAATTTGTTTCCTGGTATCTGTTGTTATCTTATTTTACGTGGCTGTATGCTCTCTGCCATATTTCTCCCCTCTAATGTTCATATTTTCCTTCTAATGAGGTGAAATAATTTTAGGAAGATTCCCTGAGTGATTTCCAAACACCATCGTATTTAAACTGGAATCTTCTTTCTCCCCATGTCTCTTTCCCTCTAGTTTTTTTAAAGCTTATTTCTTTTGAGAGAGACAGACTAGGAGCAGTGGAGGTGCAGACAGAGTGCATGAATTCCAAGCAGGCTCCACAGGGTCAGTGCAGAGCCTGAATTCCGGGCCAAACTCACAAACCCATGAGACCTTGACTTGAGCTGAAATCAAGAGTCAGATGGTTAACTGACTGAGCACCCAGGCACCCTGATTTTGGCCATTTCTGGTGAGGAGAACAAAGGCAAAAGAAATGTAGATAAAATTCAATTTTCTTACAACTTGCAACCCTCTGGGAAATACTGGAGACTGGCAGAGGAGGATATTGCTCAAGGAATGTACAACTGCTTTAATGTTAATGCTTTTCTAGATGCAAAAAGCTAGCTTAGCTTGACCATAGCCTGACTCTCAGGATCCTCTGAGTTTTCTTTTCCTATGAAAATCCCTCGGGAAGCTTTTATGTCTACCCTACAGCTTAAAGTATATGATCAATGGCTCCTCGCAATCACACTGCCGCTCATTCTATCCACAGACCCTGTCCCTGTGTTTTAATAAGATCTGCCTCGCTGACCCTAAAGGCCTCAAGAATACTTTCTTGAGCATTTCTTTATTCCTGGCCCATCTGGGGTCACTTTCTGTGGGGCAATGAAGGTTCTCACTTCCGTGTAGTAGTTGTAATGACCTCCGGGAGTAGAGGTGCTGAGTCAGTCAGACCTTCATCCCATGGGTTTTTATTTTCTTTGTAGTTATGACACAGACATACATACTCTTGTTTGTACTTCTTTGTGTTTTCAGAAAGTGACGAATCACTTAGTTATCATGTTTGAGCACCTTAAATTCCTGAAGTACCAGAGAGCACAAATGATGATTGAAACAAGGCACCCATTTCAATGAGGGGCCCCTGAGTGGCTCAGTTACTTGTGTCTTCACTCAATTTCAGTGAAGGTCATGATCTCGAGGCTCATAAGATAGAGCCCAATGTCAGGCTTCAGGGTAACCTTAGGAGGGCTCGTGGGATTCTCTCTATCTCTTTTTTCTCTTTCCTGCGTAAGTAATCTTTCTTTCTCAAAATAAATAAACATTTAAAGAAAGACTTTCAAGGTGCCAGGTGACTTAGTTGGTTAAGATGGTTAAGTATCTGACCCAGGCACCACGCTCATTAAAACTGGTTTTTAGGGGCGCCTGGGTGGCTCAGTCGGTTGAGCCTCCGGCTTCGGCTCAGGTCAGATCTCACGGTCGTGGGTTCGAGCCCCGCGTCAGGCTCTGTGCTGACAGCTGGCTCAGAGCCTGGAGCCTGCTTTAGGTTCTGTGTCTCCTTCTCTCTCTGCCCCTCCCCCTCTCATGCTCTGTCTCTCTCTGTATCAAAAATAAATAAAACATTTTTTAAAAAACCCAAAATAACCTGTTTTTAGTCACTCTAATAATTTTCTCTTCTATCACTTCTAATCTTACATAAGTACTTGCAATCAGTATGGATGTGTGCATGGAATATATAAAGATAGGTCGGTTTTGTGTGCACACCTTCTGACCATCATTCTCAGGTTTGACGCCGGTATGAACATTGATTTAGGGTCCGTTAGGTGTATTAACCTGTGTGTCCTTTTACAGGAACTGACTGTAGGTCAGTTACCTGAGTTAAAGTCTAATCTGTACCCTGTACCGGATGCTTGACCACAGATTCACGAAAAATAGGAGAATCATGTGTTCTCTTAGATTATTATAATTTGTTTTTCATGAATTTACGAGAAACTGTTAGATGCTCTCTACTAACCAGGAAATGCTTTTAAACCTTGTTGCCTTTCTTGCTAGTCTAGTAGAACTTGTAATTGCTCTGAATCCCATTCAGTTCCAAGTCCTCCAAGAGTTCTTGTCATTGAATTCTTCCTCTTTGTTATTGAAATATGTATCCCTTGACTCAAAGACTACTGCCTTGTTAGAAATGTGGATTTGATTTGAATTTCCCCTATGATGAGTGATGCTGAGATACCACCTCACACTGGTCAGAGTCACTAAAATGAACAAATCAAGAGACTATAGATGCTGGCGAGGGTGTGGAGAGTCGGGCACCCTCCTACACTGTTGGTGGCAATGTAAACTGGTGCAGCTGCTCTGGAAAACAGTGTGGAGACTCCTCAAAAAACTATCCATAGAACTCCCCTATGACCCAGCATTAGCACTGCTAGGGATTTACCCAAGGGATACAGAAGTGCTGATGCATAGGAGGACCTGTACCACAATGTTCATAGCGGCGCTTTCTACAATAGCCAAAAGATGGAAAGAGCCTAAATGTTCATCAACTGATGAATGGATCAAGAAGAGGTGGTATATATACACAATGGAGTACTATATGGCAATGAGGAAGAATGAAATATGGCCATTTGTAGCAAAGTGGATGGACCTTGAGGGTGTTATGCTACGCGAAATAAGTCAGGTAGAGAAGGATAGATACCATATGTTTGCATTCATAGGTCTAACAGGAGAGACCTGGCAGGGAACCATGGGGAGAGGAAGGGGGAAAAGAGCGGGGAGGAGTGAGGGTCACAGATCAAGGGAGACTACTGAATACTGAAAAGGAACTATGGACTGAAGGGGGAGGGGGAGGGAGGGAGGGGGTGATGGTCATGGTGGGGGGCAGTTGTGGGGAGAAGCACTGGGTGTTATATGGAAACTAATTTGACAATAATCTATTATAAAAAATTAAAAAAAGAAATAAAACATTATAAAAATTGAAATGTGGACACTGACCTTTCCCAGAACTCCTGAACAGAATCTTCATTTTAATAAGGTCCCCAATTCCCTGCTGTGAATTCTGATTCATGTTAGAATATGCTCAGTATATTTATAACTCATCCAAACTTTCCTTTAAGAAAGAGACACCACATGACCCACTCAGTTGAGCTTCCAAGGTCAGCTCAGGAATGATCTCTAGTTTGTGAGTTTGAGCCCTGTGTTGGGCTCTGTGCTGACAGCTCAGAGCCTGGAGCCCGCTTTGGATTCTGTGTCTTTCTCTCTCTCTCTGCTCCTTCCCTGCTCATAGTCTGTCTCTCTCTCCTTCAAAAATAAATAGACAATCTCAAAAATAGTTTAATACAATAGACACATGTACGGTCTTTCAAAACTAAACAGTCACAAAATTGTTTTTACAAATAGACACCACCTGTGCCATTGATGTAAATGCAGAATGCAAAACTATGTATGTCTAGGGGGTGCCTGGCTGGCTCAGTCAGTTCAGTGTCTACCTTCAGCTCAGGTCATGATCTCATGGTATGTGGGTTCAAGCCCCGCCTCAGGCTCTGTGCTGACAGCTCAGAGCCTGGAGCCTGCCTCAGATTCTGTGTCTCCCTCTCTCTCTGTCCCTGCCCTGCTTGGACTTTCTCTCTCTTTCTATATATAAAAAAAATAATAATAAAGTGTGTATGCCTGTGTTGATGCCTTTATTTTACAAATTCTTTTGAACAAACCAATATTTATATTGGTTTATACCTCAAAGTTAAAGAACATATTAGAGCATAATACTGTGTCCCAATTGTCTTACTGCAGAAAGTAAGAAATTCATCTATGCCAAACCCAGTACTCCTAATATAACAGGAATTTAGTCCTTGATGAATCATAAAAATTCTACCAGGCAGGGATGTCAAAGGAAAATTTATTTGCAAGAAATAAGGAGATCACAAGGTATAACTTTGAAACTAGAGACTCACAGAGGAAGGGGAATGGTTTCCTTCTTTTTTTTTGTTATAATTATTTAGCTTTATTTGA
>NC_043704.1:60240019-60246273 GCF_006229205.1 Suricata suricatta | reverse complement strand
AGGAAAGGCTTTGCCGTATCATGAGGGCTCAAGCAGCCTCTTGGAGAGGCACGTGTGGAGAGGAACTGAGATCCCAAACCAACAGGCAGCCCCAGATTGCTGGCCAAGTAAATGAGACACCTTGAAAATGGATTCTCCAGATTCAACCAGGTCTTTTGATGGATGACTGGAACACCACATGGCTAGTGAGGGCAACCTCATGAGATCCTATGAGCCAGAACTACCCACCTGAGCTGCCCCCAAATCCTTGACCCATAGAAACCATGAGCGATAATGAATAATTACTGCTATTTTCAGCGACTATGGTCTTGGGTGATGTATTGTGCAGCATAGTAACTGGAAGATGACTGGTCCCAATGAAAAAGTGATTGTTTTTTTCCTCCTGTTACTCCTAGACTCTTCTTATTTATTCACTCTTTCCTAACACCCTAGCTTTGAAGTTTATGTCAGAAAACAATGCCACAGACCCCCTGTCTTTATTGTAATTGTCTACAGACTCATTCACGTTTCTTTTTTTATTGAAGATTTTTGTTCCTTGCTCGTGATCACTTTCCTCTGTGCAACTATTTTTATACATGGTATTGTAGTTCATTGGGGCTGTTCTAAAAAAATACCATAAACTGAGTATAAAAAAAAGTTGCGTTTCCTTCTCACAGTTGTGGAGGTTGAGAAATTCAGGATCAAGGCACCAGCATGGTTGTATCTTGATGACACCCTCTTCCTGGTTCATAGCTGGCACCTTCTCTCTGTGTCCTTACATGGAGGAGGGGAGGGGCAAGGAGCTCCCCGGGGCCTCTTATAAGAGAACTAATTCCATTCATGAGAGCAGAGAACCTCCCAAAGGTTTCACCACCTGCTACCATCACCTTTGGGGGTTAGGACTGATTCAACATACAAGTTTTGGGGGGACACATTTACCACAGTACTTACAGATTTCAATATCCACTACGATTATATCTCCAGCCTCTGTTTTCTTAGCTTCTTGGCCCCATCATCCTGGTTACTCTAGGCAGCCACTCACTCCAAGGCTCACAGAAGAGAACTTATCCTCATAATTGCAACTTATCCATAATCTCAATTACAAGCACCACTTCCTACATTTCCAACTCATCACCTCTAATTTTTTTCTTTAAGAATGTTAATATACTTACCCATTGTTGTGATGAGCACTGCGTGGTATACGGGAGCGCTGAAACACTACATTGCACACCTGTAACTAGTATTACACTGTATGTTAACTAGATAAAAAGTTTAGATAAGAAGTTAAAAAAATTAATGTGCTTATCCAAATTTCTATGAATTTTGCCAGATGAGAAACATAATGAGACTCTTTCTATCATATCATTTATAGAAAGCTGACAACTCTTATTTTTTATTTTTAAAAATGTTTTATTTAGTTTTAAGAGAGAGAGAGACAGCATGATCAGGGGAGGGTCAGAGAGAGAGGGAGATACAGAATCCGAAGCAGGCTCCAGGCTCTGAGCTAGCTGTCAGCACAGGAACCGATGTGGGGCTCGAACCCAAGAACCGTGAGATCATGACCTTAGCCAAAGCTGGACACTCAACCGACTAAGCCACCCAGGCACCCCGAGAGCTGACAACTCAATCTTAGCTGTCTCTTACTAGCAATCTTTCGACCCCAACCAGATTTAACAACCTTTAATCCTAATGTTTTTCATTTGTCCTTCATACTTTTAAACTTTACTTTGCCTCTTTCTCAATTTGGATCCTAAGGACAATCATTGCTGCCACAAACCTGCATACACACTCATCTCCCTTGTGCCTCTCGCTTTAGCATATTCATGTGATAAAAATGAACTCTAATGAAAGCCAAGTCATCCCTTCCTGAACTTGCACTTGTGCCACTGCAGAAAAACACACACCTGTGCAGGTGGGTTTCACTTTATTTATTTTGACAGGATATAATCGTTTTTAATTCTATGAAATAAGGAAACGAAGAATAGTATGAAGGCTTCCCATAAACCTTACTCAGATTCTTCAATTATTAACATTTTCATGCCTGCTTTACTTGTTTGATTATTCTTTCTCTCTACACATAATTTTTTCTGAATAATTTGAGAGTGAGTTAAACCCAAATACATCAAACCTAAATAAATATATGCCAGTATATTCCCACAATCTCACCGTAGTATATCAAACATGGAAATTAATATTTAATAAACATCATCTAATCTGCAGACTTTATTCAAAGTTTTCAAGTTGTCCCAGTAATGCCCTTTATGATAATAATAATAATAATAATTCTTGTTCAGTCTCCAGTTCGAGATCACACATTGTATTTACTTGCTATGTGTCTTTCATCTTCTTTAATATGGAGCAATAGTTCAGTCCTTCTTTGCTTTTAGAAGCTTGCTATTTCTTTAAAAATTTTTTAATGTTTATTTTTGAGAGAGAGACGGAGTGCGAGTAGGGGAAGGGCAGAGAAAGAGGTAGGCACAGAATATGAAGCAGGCTTTAGGTTCAGAGCTGTCGGCACAGAGCCTGGCATGGGGCTCAAACTCAAAAATGGTGAGATCATGACCTGAGTTGGATGATTAACCGATTGAGCCACCCAGGCGCCCTTAGAAGCTTAATATTCTAAAGAATTCAAGTCAAATATTTTGTAGAATGTCTCTCAGTTTAAATTTGTCTGGTGTTTTCTCCTGGTTAGGTTTATAGCATGCATTTTCGTAACTTTATGTAGTTTTTGTTTTACTTTGCTTTTGTTCTTTAACAATATATTTTGTACATCTTTTCATAATCAGTACTTAAAAAGTATCCTTATTTTTTTTGCCATTATTTCTTCAAATATTCTTTCTATCCGTTTCTCTACTCTCTTTCTGAGACTTCCATTATATGCATATTGGTACATTTGATGGTGCCACAGATTTCTTAGATTCTGCTCATTTTTTCTTCAGTATTTTTTTTCTTTCTGCTCCTCAGAATCGATCATTTCAACCGATTTATCTCCAGGTGTGCTGACTCTTCCGTCTGCTCAAATCTACTACTGAATCTCTCTAGCGAATTTTTTTTATTTCCGTGATTATATTTTTCAGTTCCAGATATCCTATGTGGTTCCTTTTATAATCTCTTCATTGATAGTCTTGATTGGGTGAAAGTTCATCCTCATGATTTCCATGTTGGCACAAGGCTTCCTTTAGCTCTTTGAGCATATGTAAAATAGTTGATTTAACGTTTTATCTGTTCAATGTCTGGTCTTTATTAGGGACAGGTTGGATTAGCTTTCCATGTATATGGGCCATACTTTCTTACAAAAATCTTGTAATTTTTGGGGAAGTTTTGAATATTATAATGTGGCAACTCGGGGAAATCAGATTGTTTCCCCCTCTCCAAAGTTGGTTGTTGTTGCTTGTTCTAGTACTCCTTGGTTGTTTGTTTGTGATAAAATATACTTAAGATGGAGGGAGGTCGGTGGGAAATGGGCTAGATGGGGGAGAGGCGTGTGCTGGGATGAGCACTGGGCGTCGTGTGTAAGTGATGAATCACTGAATTCTACTGAAACCCGTGTGCACTGTATGATGACCAAAATATAAATGAAAAAATATGTAAGATAATATTTACAATTTTATCCCTTTAAGTGTACAGTTCAGTGGCATTAAGCACATTCATGTTGCTGTGCAATTGTCACCACTGTCCCCCTTCAGAACTTCATCTTTCCAAACTGAAATGCCATACCCCTTAGACAAGAGCTCTCCATTCTGCCCTGCCCCCAACCACCTGAAGCCACCACTCTACTTTCTGTCTCTATCAATGTGACTACGCATAATCTGAACTGAAATTTGTAAATTTATGATCATTATCATGTATGGCCACAGAAATCTATATTCTGTTAGCTTGGTGATCAGGTGATTTGGCAGAGATATGTAAACTGCAAGAGAAGAAGGAAGAAACGAAAAGGAAAGGAAAGGAAAGGAAAGGAAAGGAAAGGAAAGGAAAGGAAAGGAAAGGAAAGGAAAGGAAAGCAAAGAAAAGCAAAGAAAAGAAAGAAAGGAGGGAGGGAGGAAGAGAGGAAAGAAATCTCCCAGATTTTGCAGGTGGAGGTCTGGGGTGCCTTCAACATGCATTCAGGCAGTTTACAACTCTGCCTTTGCTTCATCTTCCTGCTGTGCAGAGCCTCAAGGCAAGAGCTTAGGGCCATCTTTAGGTCTTTTCTGTGCATGTTTTCAGCTCTGGGCATATATGAGACTTTCTAGATTCCCTGGAATTTGTGGGAGGTTTTCAGAGCCCTTATTCCCCAGCTTTTCTTCCCAAACTTTTCAGGTGCCCACAGTTTTTCTCAAGTGTTTTCCTTTGCTCCAAGTTCCAGTGGCTAAATCTTTCACCCACAAATGTTTGCTTACACCCTTCCCCTTTAAAGTGTATGCCCTATCCCTGGGGGAGCTGTGAGTTAGGTGAAAAAAAGGCAAATCCTTGGAACTGGTCCATCAGGGAGCCACCAGACAGGTCAAAGCCAGCACCCCCAATTCTTAAAAGTTCTGTGCTGCTCTTTCCAAAGCCAGGGAATAGTACCAGCAATGTGGGCTACTGTGGAGGGGGGGGGGATGGAACAAGGTTCTCTTACTGAGACTCAGCTGTGTTTTCTTAATTAAGCATTCCCTGACTGTTGTAAGCTTTTGATTGGATTCCAGAGTTCCAAATAAGTTGGTCCTGACCTTTTTTTGCTAGCTTATTGTTGCTTTTGTGGAGGTACAAACTTTCAGAGTTTCCTACTCTGTCGTATTTGTTGATGTCATTCTCTTTTTTAAATTTAATTTTTTAAATGTTTATTTTTGAGAGAGAGAGAGAGAGAGAGAGAGACAGGGAGCGAACAGGGGAGGGGCAGAGAGAGATGGAGACACAGAAGCAGACTCCAGGCTCTGAGTGGTCAGCACAGAGCCTGGGACATGGGACTCAAATTTACAAACCATGAGGTCATGACCTGAGCTAGAGTTGGATTTTTAACTGACTGAGACACCCAAGGTGCCCCTCATTCTTTTTTTTTTTAACTCAACATAGAATTTTGATAGATGGATGTACATAGTTTATTTAGCCAAGGTTTCATTAATTAACATTTGTTTCCACTTTTTGCTAAAGCAAACAATTCTCCAGGGAATAACTTTGCACATGATTTTGCATGTGTGCAATTAAGTCTATAGGAAAAAACGCCCAGAAATGGAATTGCTACAAGAGTGTATGCATTTCGTAACATTTATAGCTATTGCCAGGTGCTGTGTCACCTTACACTCCCACCAGAAGACTGCCTATATCCCCAACAGTCCCGTCAACAAACAGAATGTGTTATCAAACTTCTGTACTTCTGTCAGTCCTGTAGGTGAAAAATGGCATTTCCATGTGGTTTTAATTTCTATTTCTTTTATTCTGAGTGAAATTGAGCACTTTAAAAAGGGACACTGGTATTTCGTTCTCTGTGAACTCCTAACCTATATCTTATCAATTTTTTAGTTGATCAATTTCCATATCAGTCTTTCCATATCGATTTTCAGGAGCTCTTTATATGTTAGGATGATCTTACTTCATTTTTTTCCAAGATTTTATTTTTATGTAATCTCTGCACCCAACAGGGGCTCAAACTCACAACTGCAAATCAAGAGTTTTGTGCTCCAGAAAGGGGAATCCTCTCACGCTATTGGTGGGAATGCAAACTGGTGCAGCACTCTGCAGAATGGTATGGAGGTTTCTCAAAAAGTTAAAAATAGAACTACCCTACAACCCAGCAATTGCCTTACTAGGTATTTACCCAAAGGATACAAACATACTGATTATAACAGGCACATGCACCTTGATGTTTATAGCAGCATTATAATTTTTTCTACATTTATTTTTGTTATTGAGAGATAGAGAGAGACACAGCACGAACGGGGGACGGGCAGAGAGAGGAGACCAAGAATCCGAAGCAGGCTCCAGGCTCTGAGCTAGCTGTCAGCACAGAGCCTGACCCGGGGCTGAACCCACGAACCACGAGATCATGACCTGAGCCGAAGTTGGTGGCCCAACTGACTGAGCCACCCCGGCGCCCCTATAGAGCACCATTAAAAAGAATAGCCAAATTATGGAAAGAGCCCAAATGTCCATCGACTGATGTATTGATAAAGAAGGTGTAGCATATATATTTTTGTTGGCTGGGTAGTGTGTGTGTGTCTGAATGTGTGTGTATAAGCCAACAAAAATATATATGCCACATCTTTATATATATACATATATATATACATATATATATATATATATATATATAT
>NC_043704.1:60236358-60239919 GCF_006229205.1 Suricata suricatta | reverse complement strand
AAAGGAAAGGAAAGGAAAGGAAAGGAAAGGAAAGGAAAGGAAAGAAAAGAAAGAAAGGAGGGAGGGAGGAAGAAAGGAAAGAAATCTCCCTGATTTTGCAGGTGGAGGTCTGGGGTGCCTTCAACATGCATTCTCTGTGAACTCCTAACCTATATCTTATCAATTTTTTAGTTGATCAATTTCCATATCAGTCTTTCCATATCGATTTTCAGGAGCTCTTTATATGTTAGGATGATCTTACTTCATTTTTTTTTCAAGATTTTATTTTTATGTAATCTCTGCACCCAACAGGGGCTCAAACTCACAACTGCAAATCAAGAGTTTTGTGCTCCAGAAAGGGGAATCCTCTCATGCTATTGGTGGGAATGCAAACTGGTGCAGCACTCTGCAGAATGGTATGGAGGTTTCTCAAAAAGTTAAAAATAGAACTACCCTACAACCCAGCAATTGCATTACTAGGTATTTACCCAGAGGATACAAACATACTGATTATAACAGGCACATGCACCTTGATGTTTATAGCAGCATTATAATTTTTTCTACATTTATTTTTGTTATTGAGAGATAGAGAGAGACAGAGCACGAACGGGGGAGGGGCAGAGAGAGGAGACCAAGAATCCAAAGCAGGCTCCAGGCTCTGAGCTAGCTGTCAGCACAGAGCCTGACCCGGGGCTGAACCCACGAACCACGAGATCATGACCTGAGCCGAAGTTGGTGGCCCAACTGACTGAGCCACCCCGGCGCCCCTAGAGAGCACCATTAAAAAGAATAGCCAAATTATGGAAAGAGCCCAAATGTCCATCGACTGATGTATTGATAAAGAAGGTGTAGCATATATATTTTTGTTGGCTGGGTAGTGTGTGTGTGTCTGTATGTGTGTGTATAAGCCAACAAAAATATATATGCCACATCTTTATATATATACATATATATATACATAATACACACACACACACACACACACACACACACACACACACACACACCAGAATATTATTCGGCCAAGAAAAAGAATGAAATCTTACCATCTGCAATGATGTGGATGCTAGTAGAGTGTATTATGCTAAGCAAAATAAGTCATTTTGCATTTTTGAATGACTATATTTTCTAATACAAATTATTATTATATTCTTTCCTTGAAGATAAACAGTACTTTGGAGTGGGTGCAGATTAGATACAATACATCCCCTTGACTAATTTTTTTGAATTGGAGAAACTACATTTCAGCCTCTCATCAGAAGTAAGTACTTGTTTTTTGAAATCATTTTTATTTATTTTTGACTAGTGGTTCTTATGAAAATGTAATCATATTTCAAATACTGCACTGTGACTCTGACTGTCATACTGTATGCCATTAACAATTTTAGAATGAGCCACTCACTAGTGTATAGGCTAGTCTACCTTGAAGCAACTGCATTGATTGTCCTAGGCTACCATAAAGCAACCATGTTGCCCAGTCCTCATGATCAAAGCATGAATCCTGATACCTCTCAGGAACTAGAAACATCTGGGACGCCTGGGTCGCTGAGTCAGTTAAGCATCTGACTTCGGGTGAGGTCATGATCTGTGGTTCACGGATTGGAGCCCTGCGTTGGGCTCTGTGCTGACAGGTCAGAGCCTGGAGTCTGCTTTGGATTTCGTGTCCCCCTCTAACTCTGCCTCCCCCCCACTGAAAAATAAACACTAAAAATAAGTCTCTCTCTCAAAATAAATAAACTTTTTAAAAAAAGTCTCTCTGTCAAAAATGAATATACGTTAACATAAATAAATCAATATGAATTTCTTTTTCCTGTAAAAACAAAGATAAGGTTTACATTCTTTGAAGAAACAGGAGGGTTGCTGGAGGTCTTGCTGGGTACATTTTAAACTTAATTAACTTCACGGGGCAGGGGTGCAAATCCACGTGTAGGGTTTGGTGCTTCCTTTTTAAGAACGTCTCCTGGAAGGTTCCTTTTTGGATGAGTGTGATTCAGATCACTGCTGTAGGGAAAAGAAGTAGTGATTTCTAGATGTTGAGATAAAAATCCTTGTGATGTTTTGTATCTTCAGCTTTAGCATCCCCTTCTTAAGGTACCATCATCCTTTACTGTAGATGAGGGACAACGCTAATATTGGGTGACATTAAATGGCATAGGCTACTTCTGAAATTCTCATTTCCACTCCTTTTAATGTATCAGTAATACTTGGAAGTGGAGAACTTTTCTCAAGGTGTAATTCATTACTTTTTAAGCGGGATCCTTTTATAACAAATATCTATGATTTATTCAGGATTTTGATGGTTCCAATTTCTCCTATTCTCATTTGAGAATTCTGTTAATCATGCTTCCATTTGTATGATAGTGTCCACAATATCTCTTCATTTCGTTTTGGGTTTCTATTTATGTTTTGGGTTTGTGGGTAACAATTTTCAACAGAGTAGATTTTAACAAGGAGTTTAATGCAGATAGGAATCAGCCATATGTCAGCTGCCAATAAATTACATGTATGTTTGTCTGTATTAATATTACCCGTATATTCTTTGCCCATGATTTCCCTTGTTTGTGTCTATTCATGGTTAGTGTGCTCAGCGGTTGTTTTCTGCTGGCTCGGATGTGTGGGCAATACTTCAAGGTGTACGTCAGTGAAATGTGGGGCCAAAGTGAGTGGGTGCCTGCAGGTATCCGATGAAAGTTAAATCTGTCACTGTCTAGGAGTCCATCAGGGCTGGGCTGGGGTCTTTCTGGCTCAGGACACTCCTTGAGGCTTGAGGGGGTAGTTCCAGGTCCCCGCAGGGGCTTTGTCCTCAGGGTCTCCCTCCTCAGCCAAGACACAAGCTGGAAGGAACCCAGTGAGAAAGTTTCCAGTCAAAATGGAGGCAGCCAAAGTCTTCTTTCTTGCCTTTAATGTTGTCAGCCACGAGTGGGAGAAATGGGTCTGTCTAGGGCCACTGGTGCCAAGTGCCCTTGAACCCCTGGGTCCTGCTTCCAAAGTAATGACCACCAACTATCTAATAAGTATATCCCCCAACTCCCATAATTAACACCTGTGTACGTGTGTGTTTTGTTACCACTTAGCATAGCCTTTCCTAACAAATGACCATCTTTTAAAAATAAGAACATTTTAAAAATAGTTTTTTATTTTTGAGAGAGCGAGAGCGAGCGATCGAGAGGATAGGGGTGGGGGAGAGAAAGAGGGAGACGTCGAATCTGAAGCGGGCCCCAGTCTCTGGGCTGTCAGCACAGAGCCAGACATAGGGACTCAAACCCAGAAACCGTGAGGTCATGATTTGAACCGAAGTCACCCATTCAACCCACTCCGCCATGAGGGCATCATCCCCCTAGTAAATTTCAAGTATACAATCCACTAGTCTTAACTCTGGTCACCATGCCCCAAACGCATTCTGTCCTACACATCTGCATCAGTAAGCCTTTTACCATTCGATCCAATGTCTGAACATTTCCCTGTCCTTTGCCCCTGTCAACAAACATGCTAGTATTTATCATTTCTTTTTTTAGATTCCACATACATGTGATTTTGATGAGGGACTTGAGGCAGGCTGAGGGGCAAAGCACAGGCTAGCAC
>NC_043704.1:60233975-60236258 GCF_006229205.1 Suricata suricatta | reverse complement strand
TTTTGTCCTGCTACTGGGCAAAGAGGAAAGAGCCTACTGGTGACACTTTAGGTATGAGGTAATGGTTGGAATGAAGTTCTCAGGAGATGCTGAGGACGGTAAGGAGAACAGCTATGTCAAAGCTCTAGTAAGAAATACACATATGCATACAGCGATTTAAACATATATATCTAATTCAGGAATTGTTTTTTCAAAAGAGCAAGCCCATTGTTCTTCTCATGTTTGTGATATCACTTATACTTTAACCCAATTTGGTGTAAAATCAAGGTGCATCTCTCCCTTTCTGCTCAATACATAGACTCTATAGCTTGTGTTTCTGTTTACAAAGTTTCTAGGGATTAGTTGAATCTCATGAAAATGTGTTTGGAGGGGCACCTGGGTGGCTCAGTGACTTAAGCGTCTGAGGAGTCAGGTCATGATCTCCCTGTCACGAGTCTGAGCCCCAGGTCACGGTCTGTGCTGACAGTTCAGAGCCTAGAGCCTGTTTCATATTTGTCTCTCACTCTCTCTCTCTCTGCCATTCCGTACTCATATTCTGTCTGTCTGCCTCTCTCTCAAACATAAATAAAAGCATTTAGAAAGAAATTTTTTTTACATTTATTTATTTTTGAGAGACAGAAAGCGTGAATGGGGGAGGGGCAGAGAGAGAAAGAGACACAGAATCTGAAGCAGGCTCCAGGCTCTGAGCTAGTGGTCAGCATAGAGCCTGAGGCAGGGCTGAAATCCAGAAACCATATCATCACCTGAGCCAAAGTCAGAGGCTCAACTGACCGAGCCACCCAGGTGCCCATAGAAAATTTTTTTAAAAAAGGAAAATATGTTTTGAGGATATGGTAAAGTGACTCTCACTATAGGCCATTTAAAAAACTTTATTCAAGTATAGTGAATTAACATACAGCATTATATTAGTTTCAGGTATAAAATATAATGATTTTACACAGGCCATTTTTTTATGGGCAAAGAATTATAAATAAAATTATTATCTAATAAATGGAGGGCTCAAACAAATTGATCACTGAATTTGGGATAAAATATAGACAATGTGGCACATCCAAAATTCTCATTGGAAAGCCCAAGAGATGCCTGCAAGCAACAAAGCAGCTTCAGAAGTACATTGTTTTACTTCTTACTTCTAACAACTCTGAAATAAAGGAATTTGAGGCGCCTAAGTGATTCAGTCGGTTGAGTGTGTCAAACTTTGGCTCAGGTTATGATCTCACAAGTATGAACCTGTTTTGGAGACTGCTTTGGATTCTGTGTCCCCCCACCTTCCCGGCTCCCCTGGCCCCTCCCCTGCTCACACTCTGTTTCTCTCTCAAAAATAAAAATTAAAAAAAATGTAAAAATAAAATAACAGTATTTGGCAGGCACTTATATTTTAACAGGCACTACAACAATCAGGATGGTTTTTAACTTACATGTAGTGTTGCTGACGTTTCTGGTTTAAAGTCTACCTTCGTGACTTTTGTTGTATCTTTTTACTATCTATAACTTTCTGTAGTTAATATGTTCTTTAAAAATTTTTTTTAACATTTTATTAATTTTTGAGAGGCAGAGACAGTGTGATCACAGGAGGGGCAGAGAGAGAGAGAGAGGAGACAGAGAATCTGAAGCAGGCTCCAGGCTGTAAGCTGTCAGCCCAGTGCCCTGCACGGGGTTCAAACTCCCCAACTGTGAGATCGTGACCTGAGCTGAAGTCAGATGCCAGACTGACTGAGCCACCCAGGTACCCCAATGTTTTTTGTTAAAACTGACTCACTTGGGGTGCCAGGGTGGCTCAGTCAGTTAAGCATCTGACTCTTGATTTCGGCTCAGGTCCTGGTCTCATGGTTTGTGAGATCAAGCCCTATGTCAGGCTGTATTGAGAGTGTGTGGCCTGCTTGAGATTCTCTCTCAAAACAATAAATAAACTGAACAAAACCCTCACTTCATATTTACTGGTTTGGCTTCCTCCCTACACAAATCCTTGAAGCCTTGCATATGAAGTTTTAAATGTTTGCCTCTTTCTTCTACATTAAAATGTGTGCTGTTCATGTCTGTCTCTGAAAACCATCTCATGGACACAGAGCTGTGCTGTGCAGATATCCCTTCAAGGAAAGACGTGTGACGTGTCGCTCAGTTGCCGGAGGGTTCAGCAGACAGTCTCCTGCTGGTAGCTCCTTCTGGGTTCGGTCTGCAGACGCCACCTGAGGTCATGTCCTCACAGGGCAACCTGGAGGACCAGGCAGGCAGGACTAGCAAGGCCCGGCCATGTCAGCCAGATGCCTGTCAACTCTGCTCGGC
>NC_043704.1:60232037-60233875 GCF_006229205.1 Suricata suricatta | reverse complement strand
ACAGGTTGTTGTGTGAATATAGCTTTCCTCTCTAGCTATAAGTGCCCAGGAATGTAATTGTTGGGTCATTGATACTTGCATATGTGGTTTCTAAGAAAGTGCCAATCTGTTTTCCAGAGTGGCTGTAACATTTTATATTCTTACCACAATGTGTGGCTGATCCAGTTTCTCCACATTCTTGCCTTCTTGCTGAATGTTTCAGCATGGAAGAGGCTCTTTCATGTACATTTTAGAATAATCTTGTGTCAGATATCTTTTAGGATACCATTTTAGTTAATGACTTTTGGTATTTCCACTTTTGGAAATTTGCTATTTAATGGGTATAGAGTTTCAGATTTGAAAGATGACCGGTTATGGCAATCTGTTTCACAACAATGTGAATTTACTTGACACTACTGAAGTACACTTAAAAATGGCTAAGATGGAAATGTTATATGTTATATGGTTTTTACCACAATAAAAAAAATCAAGCAGTTATAAAGTGAATTTATTAACAATAGGTGATTGTGTATTGATTATATAGTTGTTTCCTTAATTGGTTATAATCACTAATCCCACATTATGGAAATAAATTTCTAAAAATATATATTTTTTCTCTTTTAGGCTTCTCTAGCAGAAACCGATAAAATCACTCTGGAAGTAGCAAAACTTATCAAAGATGATTTCTTACAACAAAATGGGTATACTCCTTATGACAGGTAACCTATCCTGATTTTCTTTTTTTATTTGAGGATTTTCTATTGGGTTTTGAAGAAAGCTACCTCCACATTAGAATTCTTGTTTTCAGGGGGTTTTTTCAAATGCAGACACAACTCTGACTCAGTATATGTTTCTCTGGATTGTGATAGCAAACATCTAACGATCTAATATGTCCCCTTGCCTTGATGTTGCTCATCTATGCAGTTATGACAGTATTTTCACTCATCACCCAGCCATCTTTAATTAGATTAGATTGTGGCATAGTGAGCAGAACGAGGGGATCGTTGCCTCCTTCAGAAGCTTTTCTCAACACGACTTAAAACTGCCCGTGCTTCTTCTACTCTTTCTCTAAATTAGCATGCCCTACTTTCCTGCTTCATTTCCCAGTAGACCTAGTCTCTCTCTGCCAGTCTCTGTTAGATGTCCCCCTTGTCTCTGCTTCTACTGTGGCTTATTTAAAGTCTCCATTTCTTTTATTTAAAAAAAAATTTTTTTATGTGTTTATTTTTGAGAGAGGGAGACACTGAATCTAAAGCAGGCTCCAGGCTCTGAGCTGTCAGCACAGAGCCCAACGTGGGGCTCAAACTCACGAACTGTGAGATCATGACCTGAGCCAAGTCAGACACTTAACCCACGGAGCAACCCACATGCCCAAGTCTCCATTTCTTTTAAACTTTGATAATATTGAGCCCTTTTCCATAGGCTAGCTTTCCTCCCACAGATCATATTTGGACTGAAGAAGGAACTGAACAAATAGGAAGATTATGAGAATGTAGGACAAGCAGAAAACATGGCAATATAAACAGTAAGCCTCAACAATCTGTATCAGGAACTTAAGTTCTGGCCAGCCAGACAAAAACAACCCAACCAGGGGAAAATTCTTTGGAAAGCGTAATACAGAATGCGCATGAAATTGTGTATGCAAGTGTGTTTGAATGGATCAAGAAGTTGATAAGAATGCATGTGATCCAAGCTGAATATTAACTTGTGTGTCCTCATGATTAAAGGGTATGGGTAAGTGATTAATGGGGGAAGGGACCACTGTTTATTTTAGGCAATTGCAGTTTTCTGTTTTTCTGTTATTTGTTTCCCCTTCACCCCACGATCACAAGGGAGTCTTTGCCACTCAGTGACTTTAC
>NC_043704.1:60226921-60231937 GCF_006229205.1 Suricata suricatta | reverse complement strand
AACTACAGCAGGAGAAGATTCGTGAGGCTCGTGACTCGGTGGTTACCCAAAGAATTGAAAAAGTGTCAGGGCCATTTCACTGGGACACCCAAGGAATCTGGATTTGTGCTTTTCACTTTTGGAAGGTTTCTACCAAGAAGAATTGATAACTTTTTAAAAATATTTTTTAATGCTTATTTATTTTTGTAAGAAAGAGAGACAGAGCATGAGCAGAGGCAGGGCAGAGAGAGAGAGGGAGACACAAAATCCAAAGCAGGCTCCAGGCTCTGAGCTGTTAGCACAGAGCCCAGTGTGGGACTTGAACCCACGAGCCGTGCGATCATGACCTGAGCTGAAACCGGACACTTAACCCACTGAGCCACCCAGGTGCCCCAAGAATTGATAACTTTTTAAAGTTTTGTTATCAAGAGAGTTAAGCTCCCAGGACCTGAAAAACTCACTAGTGTCATTAACTCATATCTTTCAGTTGTTCCAGAAGAGTGAATTGAGAGGGAAGCATGGTATCATTGAATGACATGGAGAATGGGAACAAGAAATTTGAGATAGAGTATGCTCTGTGACTTGTGATTTCACTGTGTGGTGCTCTTGACTATGTTGTTTAACCTGTCCGGTGCCTCATTTCTAAAATGAGAGGTTGGACTATAGTATTGCAACATTAGCGTGTCTTGAATCAATAGGGAAAAATGTGGATGGGGTGTTTGGGTAGCAAGTACCCCTAATTTACATTCCTGGTAGCTGCATATCAGTCGTAAAAAACTCTGTGCAAATAGAGTGGGAGTATGTTACCTGGGGAGCACCTTGCCTCAAGAGGGGTAGAAGGGACGAAAAGTGCTAGACATGCTAGACAAGAGGACCTGCTGTTTGTAATATGGGCAAAGATATTTTGATGATTCCCCCAAAACACAAAAATGTGAAAAGTTGGCAAAAGGATACAAGACAGTGAAACAAAGTTTATTAATGTTTTTGTGTTGTTGCTGAGGCTGGTTTCTGTGAGTCCCTATGCATTTAATCTTTTTAAAAATATTTATTTATTTTTGAGAGACAGAGCGTGAACAGGGGAGGGGCAGAGAGAGAAAGAGACACAGAATCTGAGGCAGGCTCCAGACTCTGAGCTAGCAGTCAGCATAGAGCCCCATGCGGGTCTCAAACCCACAAACCATGAGATCATGACCTGAGACTGAGTCTAAGTCGGCTCAACCGACTGAGCCACCCAGGCGCCCCTCTGTCCATTTAATCTTGTGCTGCTTAACAGATTGGCTAGTAAGTGTCTTTCTGACAGTAGCATTTTCAATTTTATTTACTTATTTATTTTCCTTCCAGGGTCGTTAGCTGCTGACAGTAGGACTTTAAAGAAGGTAGATCAAGTCACCATAGCACTGGACAGTGAGATCAACAGCTGCAGATTTTCTATTCCAATCCTGTAATATAAAGATAGGAATCTTAATTGTTATATTTGTTTTCTTTTGTATTTAAAAATGAAAGTATTTAATCCTACTATGTGGGAAATGAGTTTTATTAATAACTTTTAAGTCCCACTATAACAAAAATTGTGTGAAAGGGAAGAGAATAAACTTGAAATAAACTTAATGGCACACAAATATTTATGCTTTTGCCCTTTGACTGTTAGTAAAAATACCCAGCTAAAAAACCCACAACCAACCAAACAAACAGAAAAACACTAAAAATACCCACAAAACAGAAACACTTTTTTCCTCTGACTAAAATGATGATTCTAGGTAGATAACGTCCCAGAGGAAAAGCATACAGAGGTCTGCAGAAGATGCATTTATTTAATGTAACTTCTCTCCATGATGTTGAGCTAGTAACCACTGAAAGTAGCAAAAAGCATTTGAGATTTCCTGTTGCTTATGTTTCGAAAATGACATACTTGCCTGGACTTAAAAAAAAAATTTTTTTATGTTTGTTTATTTTTGAGAGAGAGAGAGAGAGAGAGAGAGTGAGTGAGCACGAAGATGACTGGGAGAGGGGAGACACAGAATCTGAAACAGACTCCAGGCTCTGAGCTGTCAGCACAGAGCTCGACACGGGGCTCAAATTCTGGAAGGATGAGATCATGACCGAGGCCAAAGTCAGACAGTTAACTGACTGAGCCACCCAGGCACCCTTTACCTGGATTTTTTAATAGAAGTAATAGTGCTGTGGGTAAGGTACTTAATATTAAGCATTCCTTTTTACCTTGGTATTTCATTAATATAAAGTATCCCTTTAAAAATATTTGTCATTTGTATACACTTATTTCGTTAATAACTGATTAACTTGATAATTGTATTTTATTTTATTAAAAAATTTTTTAATGTTTATTTATTTTTGAGAGACAGAGACAGAGCATGAGCAGGGGAGGGGCAGAGAGAGAGACACACACAGAAACCAAAGCAGGCTCCAGCCTTCGAGCTGTCAGCACAGAGCCTGATGCAGGGCTCAAATCCACAAAACGCGAGATCAGGACCTGAGCACAAGTCGACTGCTTACCCAACTGAGCCACCCAGGTGCCCTGATAATTGTATTTTAAAAGTGGAAACATTTATAATGTTTTCTGAATTGTGTAACTAAAATGAATTTTTTTAGGCATGTTATTCTTTGAGTTTGTATTTGAAAATCTTGGCAAATATACATAGAATAAAGAAGATATGAAATCTCACATCCTTCGGATCTTTGAATCAGGAAGGGAGTCAGGGAAAAAAAGAAAGTAGGAGAGTTTAAAAAAGAAAGAGTAGGAGAGTTCAAATTTGTCATTTAAAACATATTTTTGTTCTAAAACATTTTAAGGATAAAACAAATGTAGATTTTGAAACAATATATGTATCCAAATAGTAACTAGTATTCTTATGTTTTGATGGAAAATATTTAGAGTTGAATTTTTTGAGATCATAACCAACTGTTTTTTCTAATTATACAAGAAATCATAAGTTTAGACCCTGTACTTTTCATTGGCTTATAGCATGATCTTAGTCATGTTATTCACAAATAAGCTTTCTTACTAGATAATAACTTGTCACAAACATGATATAGAGTTAATCCACCATGAGGATTAATTCATGTTTCACTGTTACAAAAAACAATAAACACCAAAACCTAAGAGGCTTAATTAGTATATCTGTAACATACCTTGGCAACTTTGGAAAAGGTGTTTTCTATATAATCAAACATTGTCCCCCACACAATGTATCTTGAACTTATTTAAGCTAAAAAGGATATTTTAGACTTTGACTTTGGTAGCTGATAAAAAAGAATGAGCTTATTTTCTAGTTTCTGGTGGATTTGAAAAACATATTTTATTCATTAAATTCAGGTATAGCTAAATTTTGTTTGAAAATCTAGACATGTCAGTACTTTTAGATTTAATTATAAGGGAATCGGAACCAATATTTCTGGCAATATGGAAAGAGGACCATTTAACTTAAAAACTCTCCTGTTACAAAGTACCCAGAAATGCTGATGAAATGTTACAGACATGTTTCTAAATTGAATGTCTGGGCTCACAAAATAGCAAAGGAACTACCTCAGGGCTTAAAAAGAAGAGAGAACTGATGACCAGAGTTGTAAGCACATGAGTTAATGCTGAGGCAGCCCTAAGGAGTTTATTAGTCTCTGTGAGGAAAGCTTTAATGGCTACACTGGGATAGAAGACCTGTCTTGGATGAATTAGAACGAAGAGATCCTTGTAAAGCCATGACTTTTGAAGAGTTATACACTCTGTGAAAGGTAGGTTAGGAAAAAAATCTACTTATATTAGCCCGTTGAAGACAAGGAAGCTTCTTTTCTAAACTTGGGCTTGGGGTGGTGGGGGAGAGAAACATTCCTGAGAGTCCACAACTGTAGTCGATTTCTAATGAAACTTTGGGACCTGAATTTAATACTTTATGAGTGAGTAGAAGGAGATTCAATAAATAGCATATTAGTTGCCTCAAAATTTTAGATAAAACTACTAGCTAAAGACTATAAAACCATTATCTGATATTATTTAAGACTTAATAGAAGAAATTAAGCATGTGATAAATGGATAAGACATTCTTTTTAAAAATCTTTCTTTCTTTCTTTCTTTCTTTCTTTCTTTCTTTCTTTCTTTCTTTCTTTCTTTCTTTCTTTTCAGAGAGTGCGTACATGTTCATGCACGCATGCGCGTGCATGAGTCAGGGGAGGGGCAGAGAGAGGATAGAGAGAATCTCAAGCAGGTTCTGCGCTAACAGAGGGCGCTGTTTGTGAGCTCCATCCCATGAACCATGAGATCATGACCTGAGCTGAAATCAAGAGTCAGTCACTTAACCAACTGAGCCACCTAGGTGCCCCTGATAAGACATTCTTAAAAACACCAGACAGATTTGGAAAACAACCAAATTCAACTGTTAGAAGTGAAAAATATGGCCATTGAAATAATAATAATTTAAAAGTTCAGGGGACAGGGGAAATATCAGCTAAGGAGAAAATCAGTAAATTGAAGGATATATATGAGGAAGTTATTCACACTGTACCACTGAGAGATAAAGATAGAACATTTTAAAGAGAATGGCTGAGGATATAAGAAGAAAAGTAGAGGAGTCTGTTATGAATCCAATAGAAGTTTCAGAAGATCAGCATAAAGGCAACATTCAAAAAGAATAGGGCTGGAAAATTTCTACTCTTGATGAAAGACTTCAGAATCAGGAGGTACAGTGAGTCTCTCACAGGATAAATGAAAAGAGTATATGAGCAGAGACATTAGTCATATACGTGGCAACGGTAGATATACATCAATGAAGATAGGAGTAGTCTTTTTAAAAGTTTAGTATTTCTTTAGTCATCTCTATACCCAACATGGGACTTGAACTAGTGACCCCAAAATCAAGAGTCACATGTTCTTCTGAGTGAGGAAGCCAGGTACCCCAGGATAATCTTAATAAATCATTTGAGTGTCTTCTGTGTGAACGCGATGGTGTCCCTGCCATTCTAGAGCTGACTGGAAGATGGATAGCATTCACCTAAGCAATGTATAATCTTTTTTTGTCGTTTCAAGTTTTT
>NC_043704.1:60225127-60226821 GCF_006229205.1 Suricata suricatta | reverse complement strand
TCAAGAAGTTGATAAGAATGCATGTGATCCAAGCTGAATATTAACTTGTGTGTCCTCATGATTAAAGGGTATGGGTAAGTGATTAATGGGGGAAGGGACCACTGTTTATTTTAGGCAATTGCAGTTTTCTGTTTTTCTGTTATTTGTTTCCCCTTCACCCCACGATCACAAGGGAGTCTTTGCCACTCAGTGACTTTACCATTTGGGTTATTCCTTTAATTGCACTATACAAAAACAAACCCTCAGAGAGTCATTAGATTGTAGCAGTACTGTTTAGTTGTTCTTCCTCTTTAGTTATTTTAATAGATAAGAAAGGAACATCACTCTTAAAATAAAGAAATGAATATATATCTTCATCTGTTCAGTTATGCCGTATCCCATCTCTACCCCAAAACTCTGGATATGTAGTTGTTAATGTTACCACTTTTCCCCCCTTCCTTGTTATCTGATAAATATAAGTAGTCTGCATATTTAAATGAAGAAGCTAACACTCTGGTATTTTGTAGATGAAGGATCAGCCTGCTTTGGATTTTATTTTAATTATTTTGACTTTCATTTTTACCCTAGGTTCTGCCCATTCTACAAGACAGTAAGGGTGCTGTCCAACATGATTGCATTTTATGATATGGCCCGTAGAGCTGTTGAAACCACGCGCAGAGTGACAATAAAATCACGTGGTCCATCATCCGTGAGCACATGGGGGAGATCCTCTACAAACTGTCCTCCATGAAATTCAAGGTATATTTTGTTACTACCTAGCTTTTTTAGTAGGAAATGTTTCCTTTCCATGTTTTCACTATTTACAAACAACTGTTTCTCCACGGACCTAATGTGTGAAACTTGGGCTTATCATTTTCACACATGCTCAGGACCAGAACAGTCCTTAAAGGTATGTTCAAATAGGAATTCTAGTTATAAAAGTTATAGTATGTCATGTCTAAATAAATGCTGACATGTTTTCCCTTGTGTCTTAACTGCCAGGCAATTTAGAGCTAAATCATGCCTGGGAAGCACTTACTTTACCTCAGGTGCCTATTACCAACTTAGCCCCACGCTCACCTGAGAGGACTTCGGCCGTTTACTTCAAAGCATCCTATCATGCATCATTTTTCACTTTGAGGTGGATTCTTTTTTTTGTAATTACTCTAGACATAAGTAATTAAATGAGATTATCAGTAGAAATTCAAATATGTAAGATTCTTTTTAAAACACTTGATCAGTTGGGTTGTATTTAATTATTTCTAAATTATGACATCAAAGTATATTTACTAATCACCTTTTGAGAAATTGAAAATGATTCTCTGATAGTGTGTTTGATATATATAGTTTGTTTACACTATAGGTTGAAAGTAAATCTCTAAAAATAGTCACTCTCTCAGGCATTTTAACATATTCGCAGTCTTTGAGTCCTGTCGCTTCAATTCAAGACATATAACCTGATACTCAGATTTCTTTTTAAATGATGTATATTTGACACACAATAATCAGAAAAAAACTTTTTGTTAAGCAATTTTGTTAATACTTGTTTATTTTTGAGAGAGTGAAAGCAGAGAAGGGCTCAGAGAAGGGACCCAGGACCTGAAACAGGCTCCACACTGACAGCAGCGAGCCTGTTGCGGGGCTCAAACTCATGAACCACGAGATCATGACCTA
The DNA here is from genome assembly GCF_006229205.1 of Suricata suricatta. Classification (NCBI taxonomy): domain Eukaryota; kingdom Metazoa; phylum Chordata; class Mammalia; order Carnivora; family Herpestidae; genus Suricata; species Suricata suricatta. The sequence goes on along the minus strand of NC_043704.1, from coordinate 60,225,168 downwards.
AGCCACGTCAGACACTCAACTCACTGAGCTGCCCTGGTGCT
>NC_043704.1:60216812-60225027 GCF_006229205.1 Suricata suricatta | reverse complement strand
CTTTTTGTTAAGCAATTTTGTTAATACTTGTTTATTTTTGAGAGAGTGAAAGCAGAGAAGGGCTCAGAGAAGGGACCCAGGACCTGAAACAGGCTCCACACTGACAGCAGCGAGCCTGTTGCGGGGCTCAAACTCATGAACCACGAGATCATGACCTAAGCCACGTCAGACACTCAACTCACTGAGCTGCCCTGGTGCTCCCCTGAATTGTTTTTAATACATCTTGTTTTTTCGTTTTGAGAGAGAAGTTAGAATACTAGCAGGGGAAGGTCAGAGAAAGAGACAGAGAGAGAGTCCCAAGCAGACTCTTCACTGGGAGCACAGAGCTGACCCAGGGCTTTATTTCACAAACCGTGAGATCATGACCGGAGCCAAAATCAAGAGGCAGACACTTAACTGACTGAGCCACCCAGGTGCACCTAATCAGAGACTTTTGATATGAATATATGTAAAAGATTGTTTATTAAACTTTTTAAAAGTCATTCAAGAGTAAACAGGATCAACAGTACAGTATGGCATGTACATTGTAGCAAGAGTATTATGAAGACATTAATATCATTTTTTCAAAGAATATCCAAAGAGCTGAGCAAATGTTTATGGTATAATGAGTGAAAAAATATCAGGTTGGAAAAAAATTCTATATGTAATTTGATCCAAATTTCATTTTTAAAAATTATACATTCACATGGATAAAGAAAGGGTGAAATCTAGCCACTTGTAACCTGGATGGATTGAGAGAGTATAATGCTAAGTGAAATAAGTCATTTAGAGGAAGGCAAAAACACCATGTGATTTCACTCATATGTGGAGTTGAAGAAATAAAACAAACCAACAAACAAAGGGAAAAGGAGGCAAACTATAAAATGACTCCTATGGAGAACAAGCTGGTGATTGTCAGAGGAGAGACGGGCTGGGGGAGTGGCTGCAGGAGGTGAAGGGGAGTAAGGGTGCACCTGTGACCATGATGAGCGCTGAGGAATGGATATAGAAGTGTTGAATCACTGTAACTGTATATTTACAACTTATATAACGCCATATATTAAGTATATGTTAAATGAGATTATACATTCATAGGAAGAGGATAAAAAATATACACAATAAGGGGCACCTGGGTGGTTCAGTTGATAGAGCAGCTCTTAGTTTCAGCTCAGGTCACGATCTCACAGTTTGTGAGTTCAAGCCCCATGTCAGGCTCCGCGCTGACAGTGTGGAGCCTGCTTGAGATTATACCCGTCTCTCTACCCCTCCCCTGCTTGCGTGTGCCTTTCTGTCTCTCCCAAAATAAACAGGGGAACTTTAAAACAAAATTAATGGAAAAATATATATGTGTGTGTTATAATATGTATGTATGTATATACAACAATAAAGAATACCGTGATTTCTGGTAGTCTGATTCAAGGTGATATCTCTTTTCTGTTTACATGCACATTGTATCAAATTAGTATCTCAGTAATTTTTTATGTCATTAAATATTCTTCTGTAGCTTATTTTGTGGCTGGAGAGTAATATTAGCCTATTGTTAGGTATATAGGAGGTTTCTAGTTGTGGGTATAGACGGCCTGGTTTATGTCGTTGGTTTTGTGTGTTTTCCTATTATATCTTCACAGAAGTGAAATGATTGAGTCAGGGCTTAAATATTTTAAAGTCTCATTTATACATACTGCTCAATTAAGTTGTTTCCCATAAGGACTTAAAATATGCATTTTAAGATTTTACTTCCCTTGTCCCAATGTGATCCTGTGAGATCACAGTCTTAATTCCACTATCATGTATATGCTATTGAGTGAATCTACAATAGGGTACTGCATAATTTTCCCATATTTTGCATGTTGTTGAAGATAAGTCATCTCTTGGTCATTGAATACAGTTAGCAGGCAAAATACAAAACCAAAGTTGTGTCTTCTTTCTGTTAGGTTGGAGTATTACTCCATTCATACATTCTGTTCTTAGAGGAAAATAAAGATAATTTTGACTCCTGCCTAGGTGTTAGCAGTGTACCTCACTTAACCTAATACTGAAAATATATTACACATAGGTAAGTTACTACCTGTTCTGAAAATTCTCTTTTGAAGGTAAACTGAATTCTGTAATGTCTGTTTTCAGGATCCAGTGAAAGACGGTGAGGCAAAGATCAAGGCTGACTATGCACAGCTTCTGGAAGACATGCAGAACGCATTTCGTAGCCTTGAAGATTAGAACTGTGACTTCCCTCCTTCCTTTCCTCAACAGTGTCTCATCTGTGTATATTTTCCTAAATTTCTCATCTCCAAACCCTCTGCTTCTTTGTTGAGCAGCTTTGAGACTAGTGCCTGTGTGTGTTATCACGTGTCCCCCTGTTATCTGGTGGGTCTTCTCTAAAACAAACATTCCTTTGTTCCAGTGTTTGAACGGCCTCCCTGATCCTTTCTCCGAAGTGGTGAATGTAGTAAATAGGACATATACTGGCTACACTACTGTAAACTCGTATGTGGGGGGACCTCCCTCCTTGTCCTAGGTTTGCCCTTTCCTCGTCGCCATTAAGTTGCCCACGAGACTGCTGCATGTACTGTCTTTGCAGTAGAGTTGGAATGGAAGGCCAGATTTCTGTACACGTTGACAGGTACTTTGTGAAATGACTCCATATCTATGTGGCAAGGTTATTTGTCGCTTAGCATTTTGCTAAGTAGCTGCTTTGCAGGATATACTTGCTTTTTTAAAAACATGAATGATTAATGTTCCGAATATGCATTGCTTCCCCCAGTATAAATCAGGAATGTTTATAGGAAACTGTTGGGAACTCTACTGTTTTTAAAACAGGCATTTGTGGGACTCGGCACAGTACATGAATCCGTACCCCGTAAAACAGTGGAAAAGGAGCCAGGTGGTCAAACTGAAACATCATCTTGTTAAAGCATGTTTTACTTCAGTATGAAAAATTCAGCACCAAGGACTACACTACTACATTACTAGGAAAGTCTTTTTAAAATCACATTTAAAACAATCACCGGGAACTTGATCCATATCACACCCTTTTTCTTTTCCCCAAACATCTTAGAAGCCTAAGCTTCTAAGAATCATGTGGCAGTGCGATGGGCAGTAAAATGCCACAGAGAAGATACTCAGTAGCGGTTAAAGGCTGTTTGCACCATTAAGGACCAGCTGGACTGTAGTGACTCTTGGGGCCAGAGCGGGGCTATGTTTTTACAGGAGAACGGTGTGTGCCACATGTCTGCGTGTGTGTTTGCTCACTGAACTTTTGAACAACCAGGTTGCCAGCTTACTGGCTCAAAAGACTTCTCAGAATATCTGTAACAATAGCATAGCAGTTTCCATCCTGTTTAATAGGGGTGAACATTCTTTTATCTGCTGGTAACAGAATCTGGGTCCTGTGGGTAAAAAGATAATTTCATTGTCTTTTAAGTTTATGTTTTAAAATAATAAGTTCTCTCTTTGTGTAAGGCACACCGCAGACCAGCTCTGATCGCAACAGTCTCTCACTAACACTTTGTGACCAATAGTGCTGCCACCATTGCTTCCTCTTTGGGAAGAGGAGACGGTTGTGAACATGCCTAACGATGTCAAATACCCAGTGTAAGAGCATAAATCAAGTATTTATTTTCTGCCTCAGGATATTACTTCAATTTTGAGGTATGTCTTTCTTTTGGTCCGTCAGGGAGAGGAGAGAATTGAGCAGAGTTTGTTTCATTCCTTGCAGATTGCATGTGTTTAGAGGGGCTTGCTGTGCAGGATGGATATTCTTCCATATGCAGCTTTTCTTTTAACTTTTCCAAATATTGGAGGATACAAAAATTATGCAATGATTCATTGAAATGTGGACTTAATGGTGCTGCTTACCAGTTTGCTTCCAATGTGGCCTCCAGCCAGAGGCCCTAAGACCAGTGGAATTGAAAAGGATTTCAAAAATGTTCTATTCCTACCTGAAGCCTATCAGGAAACCAAGACTGTGATAGTAATGAATGATATGATGAGGAAAGTTTGACCAAGTTTGTTTCTTATCGTTCTGAATTTGCAATGTAATTTTTACTCCCTTTGAGAATGCTGCTGTGTGGCTGTGAAGACGCTAGAGACAGAAGATGCTCTGATACTCCTTGTTACGTGTCCCGTCACCTGTATGTTGAGGACTTCAAATTGGTAACTGATCGTATTTCTTTAGGAAGAACGTGTTAAAATTACAACAAGCTGTTAAAAAGATGATGCCGTTCTATATTTATTGTGCTATGCCTGGTCCTAAATGGAACCAGTTAAACAAGTTTCATATGTATTTTTCCAGTGTTATATCTCACACATTGTACCCTTTGGAAATTTCCTTCCATCTGAAGAAGGAATAGAAGGGGCCATATATATTGCCTCCTTATCCTTGAGATCTCACTATCTTTATGTTAAAAGTTGTGGATAATTGTTAAAAATCTATGAAAGAATAAAAAGTGGATTTAAATTAACATTTTTTCATGTGTGGGGGAGGCAGGGTCTGCTAGAATGCTTTCTACCTTGTGTTTTTATTTTATGTTTTCAGTATGAACTTTAAAACTTTTTATTTCTCCCCCTTCTTTATTGACTGTTCCTTAAGATCATGAAAGTGAATTGGGATCCCCAGTATAGACTAAAACAAGTCCTATAATCATAACCAGTATGATTGGAAATTTAGTACACAGAATCTCATGCCATTCTGAGTATTACTTTAAATTGAAAAAGGGAATCATTTCTAAAAATGCACTTATAAATTAAAGGAGATTGGTGGTACTCATTTCTATTTTTGGCAAATGACTACACCTTGTTATTCATGATTTTGCAAGCTGAATCAATTAAGATTTGATGTAACAACATGTTAGTTGGGACATATTTTGCTTATTTTTTAAAATTTTTGTAATGTTTATATTTGAGAGAGAGAGAGAGAGACAGAGTATGAGAGGGGGCAGGGCAGAGAAAGAGGGAGACAAATCCAAAGCAGGCTCCAGGCTCCCAGTGGTCAGCACAGAGCCTGATGCAGGGCTCAAACCCACAAGCTGTGAGATCATGACGTGAGCCGAAGTTGAGTGCTTAACCCACTGATCCACCTAGGCACCCTGGTTTTATATATTTAAATGTATTGCTAACTTCCAAGGGAGTAGAGAAGCAGTGCGAACTCTATTCCTGTGAAGTGTCAAGTTTATCTAGAGAAATACTTAAAAATCTATAGGAAAGCATATTCATTATAGAATGTTTGCATAAGTTTTAGTCCACATGGTAATATCTCTATAGATTTGGGTTATTCTTTTAATGTATTGCTACCATATACGAGCACAAAGAAGAAAAGCAACTTTTCCAAGTGGGCTGTGATAAAATGCCACGGACATTGTTTTAAGGGTCTCCCTTTCGTTTGGGTTACCCCAGAAGTTGACTCTGAGACCGGTAGTTGAGTGCAGGGAGTTTATTTGGGATGTAGTCTCAGGACACACCAGTAGGGGAGTAGAGAATTCAGACAAAACTGAGAGAAGCCAATACAAATTCATTACCAAGCAAGTCAACACTTTGGACTATGAAGCACAATGCTGCTGGAGAATTCTGGGAGCAACCGAAGATTATGCACCTCAGTTATCCCACCGATGGTCCAAAAGAACTGGAGTACTTTAATCAGTCATTGATAGCCAGCTCCTGTCAGTCATCCCGTGAAGGACTCTCCCACAAAGACTGGGAGAGTCAATGCCCAGCACTTGGATGTAGGTAGATCAGGCACCGGTGGCCACCAAAAATCCCTGCAAAGAGATTCGGGTGCAGGTGGTTGGGGGAGGTTGGGCTGCTGCACACCGAAACGGTGGTCATGGCCAAGGAGACTTAGATGGGGCACTACTAGCAACTGCTTCGGGCTTCTTAGGAACCCAAGGGGGGAAAGAGTGTTCAAGAAGTCACTGAAAAGCCATTGTTCTGCAAAATAAGGAAGCACTCAGTGAACGAATCTGGACACACTTTGAATCCAGGCAGACTGATTCCAGAGAACATACTCTTAATCACCATACTACATTCTGCCTCTGTATCTGAAGTTTTTTTAAAGACGACTTTTTTTAAACGTTTATTTTTGAGAGACACAGAATGTGAGTGGGGGAGGGTCAGAGAGAGAGGGAGACACAGAATCCGAAGCAGGCTCCAAGCTCTGAGCTGTCAGCACAGAGCCTAAAGTGGGGCTCAAGCCCACAAACTGTGAGATCATGACCTGAGCCAAAGTTGGCCGCTTTAACTGAGCCACCCAGGTGCCCCAAGAGAAGATGTATTTTAAAGAGCAAATAATATACATGCCAATTATGGTTACAGATGTAGGGTTTAAAGCAGCTTCTTGGATTAATGAGGATGTTGGGCATTTATTCCAACCCTCTCATTAACACAAAAGAGGAAATTGAAGTCTAGAGAGGTGACTGATATGCCCAATGTCACACTGCTACTTAATGAAAAAATTCAGACCTCCTGATTTCCAGTGTCTGTATATCTTTTCCCTTACATACGTACGTTTCATTCAGAACCAGGAAGTTGGTATGAATAAATGTGAACCATAAAGACAGATAAACCAGAAGAAAAGTAGGGAGAAATGACTGGCCGAACAAGGTGGTCCTAGACAGTGTGGGGACTCACTTGCTTTAAGAAGGCAAATGTGACTGAGAAACTGTTAAGAGGTTGAACCAGAGTTTCGGGAGGTGAGTCTGGAAGTAGATCACCCCTTGTCACCAAAATGATAAGAAGTCATAAAAGTGCAGAGGCACAGGAACATAAAGAATGACAAACATTTTACAATGGGCTCGTATCCAGAATACATAAAGAACTACGAACCAAAAACAAAAAAAGTGACAGATCTTAATAGATAAATGGATAAAAGACTTGAACAGGCCCCTCACGAAATGGCCCATTGCTACATAAAAAAGATGCTTAGCTTCTAGTCACCAGGGAAATGTAAATTCAGATTACTATGTGATACCATTTCAGACCTACCCGAAGGACTAAAATGGAGAGAACAGAGAATACACGTGTTGGTGAGTATGTGGAACCAGAGCTGTCCTCCATGTGGGAACGTAAACCTGTGTGATCATCTTGGTAGCATGTACAAAGTTGAATTAGGAAAACCTAATGATGTAGGCATCCCATTTGTGGGTCTGTACACGAATGAATACATGTATGTTCACCAAAAGACGTACCGAAACGTTCATAGCAGCACTACTTGCAATAGCCCCAAACTGAAAACTACCTAAATGGTACTTTGGAAGAATGGATAAGCAAATTGCATGTTCACACAATGAAACACTCTATAGACACAACAAAGAAGCCAAACAAAGAACATATACTATATGATTGCATTTATATAGAAATCAAAACATAAAACTAGTACCTGAGGTACTAGTTTTTGAGGTCAGGACAGCAGTTATCCATGGGAAGAAAGGGGGTGTTACAACAGGAGGCCAGCATGTGGGGGAATTCTGGGGTGTTGAATATGCTCTGATTTTGGTGGGTCCTGATTACATGGTGTGTTCGTTTTGTAAGAATTCATGGACATGATTCAAGCACTTCTCTGTATATATGTCATACGTAATGAGTTGACCAAAAGAAAAAAGCTTACGCTGAAGGATTTCTGTTTATTTAGAGGAGTTTTGCACTAAGATAATGTGGTAGGTTTAACATGCTTTGGGGCGCCCGGGTGGCTGTCAGTTTCGTGTCTGACTTCGGCTCAGGTCATGATCTCGCGGTTCGTGCATCGGGGCTCTCTGCTGTCAGCACAGAGCCTGCTTCAGATTCTCTCTCTCTCTCTGTCCCTCCCCCGCTAGCACGCTGTCTCTCTTAAATAAGTAACCTTAATAATAATAAATAAAATGCTTTTAAATTCTACCTAATAATAAAATCATGTTTTTGTTTGATTTTCAACCTCGCACTTTTGTAGAGTTGATAATAGATTTGAATCTTTCAAGTTAGGAACTCTCCATTCTCTTTGCAACCAGTAACTTCATTTGTCACACAGCTGACCAGGAGTTGCGGAATAGCTGTAATCAGAACAGTGAAGCTAATGAGACACACCATCATAGCATGCAACAGCCGCTCACAAGCAAGCATGTGTTGGGGTGACTGGGTGGCTCAGTCAGTGGAATGTCCAACGTTGGCTCGGGCCGTGATCTCGCGGTTCATGAGTTTGAGCCCTGCTTCAGGCCCTGTACTGACAACTCAGCCTGGAGCCTGCTCCTTCGGATTCTGTGTCTCCCGCTCT
>NC_043704.1:60212549-60215180 GCF_006229205.1 Suricata suricatta | reverse complement strand
AAATAAAGTGTCTCAAGGAGGATGAAAAAAATCAGAGATGTTCACTATTGCTAACAGATCAAGTAGAATGAGAACTGAGAATAGTTCTGTAAACCTCTCCATATTTAGCAATCTGGAGATCATGAGTTGACCCTGACAAGAACAGTTTTGGTAGAGAGCAGATTCAATAGAAAAGGAAAGGGAGAAGAAGGCAGTATGTGTAAACAACTATGTGGAAGAACTTTGCTCTAAATGAGGCAGTGAAATAGGACAGAGCTGGAAAGGAAATTTAGGATTCAATGAGGTTTGTTCTTTTGCTTTGTTTTCACATTTTTATTTGTTTTTTTTTTTTCATAAGATGGGAACAATGGCAGCATGTTTGAATCCTCATGGGAATGACACAACAGACAGGTAAAATTTGTGGATCAGAAGAAGTAGGGAGAGCCTCCTGGGTGAAGACCTTGCATAGGTGTTGGGGTAGGCTCTACTATGGACGTGGATGGGCTGGCCTGCAATAGGAAGGTGGACTGTTCATCCTTATTATCGCAGGAGAATATATGGGCACAGGTGCAGGTAAGTGAATAGATGCCACAAGGTGAGTCCGTCCAAGTTCTCTTGTAATTGCTCCTCAGCAGCCCTGACAGCCAGGAGATGGCCAGGTGCTCAGAGCAGAGGCCATGTGGTCTGTTGAACATGAAAACTGTACATATCACTGGTGTACTTCAAAAGCCACTTTGCAAGCAGGGCAAAAGAAGTCCACTCCATAGTCAGGTGTAAGCAGACAAAAATGTGAACATGGCTCAAACCACAACAATGACCAGTTATCCCCTTATGCTGGCTAATGTGAGTAATTTTTGCTTCTTTCTCCTTCATGGCTTTCACTGTACCTTGTTCCTCCCACCTTCGCATAAGATTTATTAAGATCCCCAACCACACAATTACTATAGCTTTTCCCAATATATAATCCTGGGGAAAGCTTCACTTCTTAATGCGTGCCCCCAAAATCACCAAAAACAGAAACTCAGATCCTGTACAGTAAATCCTTTCTAACACCATTTGACTGAGATCTCTTCATGATTCTCCAAAGTGTAATTTCACCTTAGTTGCAATGGGTTCAAAAACCCAAAATTTGGGCCTTTGGCTGAAGGGCATTGCTATTTCTCACTGAAATAGAACACAAGGCTGGAAGGGAATTATGGAAGACAACTTGTCGGAAGTTTGAGAAGGGAAAAGTATGAAATACTTGGGACCATAGGAAAATAAATGAATAATATATTAGGAAAACAGTAGGGTTGCTGTAATACCAATGTCGGGCTTTATTTAAAGTGGCCATGTATTTAAAGTGAGATCACCCTGGGATGCCTGGCTAGCTCAGTCAGGATCAATTTTTTTTAATTTACATTGATAAACATCTAGACATATTTCTCAAAAAGAAAAGAGAGAACACCCAAATAGACAAAATCACGAATGAAAATGGATCTATTACAACCAGTCCCTCAGAAATACAGGCAATTATCAGGGAATACTATGAAAAATTATATGCCAACAAATGGACAACCTAGAAGAAATGGGCAAATTCCGAAACACACATGTATTAACAAAATTCAAATGGGAAGGCATAGAAAATCTGAACAGACTCATAACCAGTAATGAAATTGAATCAGTTATCAAAAATCTCCCAAAAAATAAGAGCCCTGGGCCAGGTGGCTTCCATGGGGAATTCTACTAGACATTTAAATCAGACCTAATATCCATTGTTCTCAAGCTATTTGAAAAAAGAGAAATAGAAGGAACACTTCTAGACTCATTCGACCAAGCAAGCATCACTTGATTCCCAAACCAGACAGAGACCTACCAAAAAAAGAGAAGTACAAGCCAATATCATTGATGAATACAGATGCAAATATACTCAACAAGATCCTAGCAAATTGAATTCAACAGCATATAAAAAGAATTATCCATCATGATCAAGCATGATCAAGTGGGATTCATTCCAGGGTTCAGGACTGATTCAATATTTGCAAATCAATCAATATGATACATCACATAAACAAAACAAAACATTAAACCCATATAATCCTATTGATAAATGCAGATAAAGAATTTGACAAAATATAGCCTCCTTTCTTAATAAAAACCTTCAATAAAGTAGGGATAGAAGGAACTTACTTAAACATCATAAAAGCCAGTTAAGAAAAACCCACAGCTGGGGCACCTGAGTGACTCAGTCAGCTAAGCATCTGGCTTTGGCTCAGGTCATCATCTCACGGTTTGTGGGTTCGAGCCCCGCGTCGGGCTCTGTGCTGACAACTAGCTCAGAGCCTGGAGCCTGCTTTGGATTCTGTGTCTCCCTCTCTCTCTGACCGTCCCCTGCTCGAGCTGCCTCTCTCTGTCTCTCAAAAATAAATTTAAAAATATGTAAAAAATTTTAAAAAAAGCCCACATCTAGTATCATCCTCAAAGGGGAAAAACTGAGTGCTTTCCCACTGAGATCAGAAACATGACAGGGATGTCCACTCTCACCACCATTGTTTAACATAGTTAACATAGCTAGAAGTCCTAGTATTTGTAATCAGACAACAATAGGAAATAAGAGGCATCAGAATTTGCGAAGATGAAGTCAATCTTTCACTTTTTGCAGATGACATGATA
>NC_043704.1:60203583-60212449 GCF_006229205.1 Suricata suricatta | reverse complement strand
TACCCAAAGCAATCTACACATTCAATGCAATCCCCATCACATTTGAACCAGCACTCTTCTCAAAGCTAGAACAAAGATCCTAAAATTTGTAAGGAACCACAAAAGACCCCGAAGAGCCAAAATAATATTGAAGAAGAAACCAAAACAGGAGGCATCACAACCCTAGACTTTAGCCTCTACTAAAAAGCTGTCATCATCAAGACAGTATGGTATTGGCACCAAAACAGACACATAGACCAATGGAATAGGATAGAGAACCCAGAACTGGACCCACAAGTGTATGGCCAATTAATCTTTGACAAAGCAAAAAAGGGTATCCAATGAAAAAAAAAGACAGCCTTTTTCACAGATGGTGCTCGGAGACCTGGACAGAACATGCAGACGAATGAAGCTAGACCACTTTCTTACACCATACACAAAAATAAACTCAAAATAAATGAAGAACCTGAATGTGAGGCAGGAAACCATCAAAACTCAGGAGGAGAATCCAGGAAACAACCTCCTTGACCTCAACCACAGTAATTTCTTACTTGACACATTCCCAAAGACAGAGAATCAAGAGCAAAAATGAACTATCGAGACCTCATCAAGATGAAAAGCTTCTGCACTGCAAAGGAAACATCAAGAAAACTAATAGGCACCCCACAGGATGGGAAAAGATAGTTGCAAATGACATAACAGATTAAGGGCTAGTATTCAAAATCTACAAGGAACGCACCCAAATTCCACACCCCCCCCCAAAAAAAATTATCCAGTGAAGAACTGGGCAGAACACAGGAATAGACACTTCCTCCAAAGAGGACATCCAGATGGCCAGCAGGCACATGAAACAATGCTAGCATCACTCCTCATCAAGGAAATACAAATCAAAACCACACTGAGATACCAAGTCATGCCAGTCAGAGTGGCTAAAATGAATAAATCAGGAGATTATAGATGCTGGCAAGGATGTGGAGATGGGCACCCTCCTCACTGTTGGTGGGAATGTAAACTGGTGCAGCCACTCTGGAAAACAGTGTAGAGGTCCCTCAAAAAAATTAATGCTAGAACTCCCCTATGACCCAGCAATAGCACAGCCAGGGATTTACCCAAGGGATACAGGAGTGCTGATGCATAAGGTTACATGTACCCCAATGTTCATAGCAGCACTTTCAACAATAGTCAAATCATGGAAAGAGACTGTGTTTATTAACTGATGAATGGACTAAGAAGATGTAATTTATATACACAAAGGAATACTACATGGCAATGAGAAAGGATGAAATCTGGGCATTCGTGCAACATGGATGGAACTCAAGGGAGTCGTGTTAAGTGAAATAAATCAGGGGAAGAAGGAGAGATACCATATGTTTTCACTCATAAATGGGACAGGAGAAACTTAACAGAAGACCATGTTGGAGGAGAAGGGGGAAAAACAGTTGGGGAGAGGGAGGGACACAAACCATGAGAGATTCTTGAATACCGAGAACAAACAGGGCTTATGGGGGAGTGTGGGTGGGGGAAGGGGGTGATGGGCATGGAGGAGGGCACACTTGTGGGGACGAGCACTGGGAAACCAACTTGACAATAAACTATAAAAGAAATAAATAAATTGGTTTCTGAATTCTAGTAGTTAACTTTTTTAAATACATAGGATTAAACTTTCATTATACATATCCTATGCCCTTATAAAGTCCTAATCCTTATGCCTATTATCTCCAATGGAATTCTTCACTAACCAAGAAATCAGCAACTCATTGACTCTTCTCCACAATCCTATAACAAAAAGTGGCATCTGGTTTGTCCTTCAGAAACTTCTCATCTAAAGTTTCTTACTTTTTTTTCTTCACTATGACATAAGACTGGACTAATGACAATCAGCCTACAATCACATTAACTGTAGAGGCTTCATTCGATATGTTGAAAATTAGTGTGGGCAATCACAGTCATGGCTGTCAAAGGCCTTAAAACAGTTAAACAGCTATTGCTAGACTTTAATTAAATATTTGCTGTCAGCAGCATTTGCTGTATTTTTTAACACCTAGTAGAAACTGGAATTTTATAAATAAATTTTACCCAATAATACACATGCACACATATCATTATTGCTGTTCATATAGAATACACATACATGCAAATACACATGTAATAATTATCTTGGATATAAGTTCCTGAATGTTACATCTACATGTACACGTGTAACACATATATACACTCACATATACAAGTAATACACATATGCCCTTATAAATATATATACCTGCACATATAATAAACACTAGATAATTATAATATAAAAAATTAGTATAAGGTTTTTAACTGGGTATTTTTCAGGTTGTCAAATCTTTCAGACAATTCACAAATTAAAAACAAAAGGCAAAATAAGACACGTTTTCCTGACACTTCAATATTAAAATTTGCACCCCAAATATGACAAGTACTTGCTAGCACTTTATAGTCTTAGGGAATTATAGAAGTAATATAACACGTCATTTCCATGACAAGGATTCAAATTTCATCATTAAATTTTCTTCTATTTCAATCGCTTGGCTTTTTTTTCAAAAATATTTTTAAGTACATATAGATGAAATGTTTTATTTGGTCAGTGTTCCATGGCACTTAAACTCCTGAACACCCTCATAGGAAGAATTTTTCCTAATTTTAAACAATGAGGTACATAGGTTCATCTAAGTTCTGAAAATACTGTTTTGTACCCATAAACATAGAACCTGGTCTTTGCCCTTTTATTAGTAACATTATGACTTTCCAATGCCCATCACCTTTAAAAAAACACTTGGGTTTACAAAAGATCAGATGGCCTTTGCCCACCAACGTGGTTTACCACAACCAGGTCAACCACATCCCCTGGGGTATTGTGGTGGCAAATTCTGGGCCAGCCACCAGATTCGTACAAGAAAGTGTAATGAATAAAACAGGCTTACTAAGCCTGATTCTTAATACTAAGAACATGAACCATATGTTTACTATATATGAATAATGAAAAGACATTAATTAGTGTCATTAATTATTACCTATGAGTTTAATGTTGATCCAAGTATATGAATACTCAAAACATAATTTCACCATGTCCAATGGTAGATAGGACTCAACATTTTTTGAGAGATGGAATTTTGTGACTTGTATATAACAGGAACAACACTTAAAATTATTCCTTAAATGATTAAGAATAATAATTTCATATACTATAAGTAACATGCATGTATATGTGTGAATATATATACTATTAATGCAAGTTTAGACTGGAAGCTGCCATTTACTATTGACATTTTGAGGATTTTATTCACATTAATTTATTGGGAAGTTTATATTCTTGTTTATAGAGTTATGATCCTGTCATGGTTAATTTTATGTGTCAATTCAACAGGGCCCTAGGGTGCTAAGATATTTGGTCAAACATTATTCTGGGTGTTTTGGGAGGGTGGTTTTGAAGAAGGTTAACACTTAGCCTGAGTAAAGACGGGTAGACTAAAGCAGCTTGCCCTCCTCAGTGAGGGTGGGCCTCATCCACTCAGTTGATGGCCAAGTCCTCCCTTAGGTAGGAGGGAATTCTTCCTGAGGATCTTCAGACTGGGACATTGACTTTTTTCCTCCCTTCAGATTCAATCTGAAATGCTGACTCTTCCTGGGTCTCGAAGCTGCCACCTTCATACTAGAACTATGACATTTAGCTCATGCCTTCCAGACTAGAGCGGACCCATCAGTTCTCTTGGATGTCTAGCTGGCTCTGAGACCTACTGGCTCTGTGATTATGCGAGCTTATTCCTTATAATTAATGGTGCTGGAGTTCAGCTCCAGCAGGTCCAGGGTTTCCTGAAGTTGGTGTTGGTGAAAAGGAGGAATGAGAGAAACACAAGGTTCTTTCTGATCAACAGGTAGGCTTCTCCGCACTGAGACTCAGTTTTATTTATGGTCAAATGTATGGGGAATAGCACAGACGTGGCATTTGCCTTAGACAATGATTTCTGATGATAATATTCTTTGATAGGTAACAATTTACCAGAACATAGATTTGTAGAAGACGCATGCATAATCTTTATCAATAGTGAATGACGTAAGGGATTTGTATGCTAATCATCTGGGTCAGGAAGGTATCCTTAGCATTCAAATATAAGACAATGTCTCTAGCATAGCAAAGGCAAACGTTATTTCTTTGTGAGCAGGGGTCAATAGCCTGTTTACTTGAGAAGCATAAGAAAAACAGGATTCTCAGGAAATGGAATGGTTGCTTCCATAATCACAAAAGAAGAAGTTCCTATAATAAGTTCCTCCACAAGGTGCAATTAGAATGTATTAGGGCCAGAATAAGGGGACACGTCCCTCTGGATACCAATCAACAAGGAGGCTTGTGTGTGTGACGTGGCAAACCTGCCTTAACCTCACAAGGAGTATTCTCAACTTGTGAGTCAGAATGGCTCCCGTCAACAAATCCTTTTCATCTTTTGAGGCATAAGAGCATATACATCGAGTTTAACCTTGTATTATTATCATCAATATTTTGATATATTTCTGAATAGAGACTGATGTACTACTTCCCAATGTGAATTCGGTGACATTTATTGACATTGATGTTCAATTACATTTTCTAAATATGTCTTCAAAGTTATCTTCTTTCATGCACTGTCTGGTGTACTCCAAAGCTGTGCCTCATTCATGATGTCATGATGTAGGATTTAAATGTCATGTGTTTTTTCAAGTATTGATGAAGGATCAAATTCCACATGTAAGCACTGCAATTTTCTCTTCTCTTTCTCTCTTTCTATGCTGTAGGATAGCTATGGAATTGAGCAAGTTGTGAGTTCCAGCTCTAGGGACACATTCTTTACTTTGTAATGTTTCTCCTCAGTATAAAGTCTGCGATCCTGAGCAGGGTTGAGCAGTCATACAGATTTAACTACATTCTTTACATTTTAAGTTTTTTCTCCAGTATGAATTCTGTGATGCAGAATGAAGCTTCAGCTCTAATTAACATGCTCTCCAAATTCTGTATATTTGCAACATCGTCCCTAGTATTCCTTCTCTGATCAGGAGTCAAGGTGTAGCAGTTCTTAGAAGTCTTGCCACATGCTGTAGTATTCAGTGGTTATTCTCCAGTATCAAGTTTCCAATGTGAAGCAAGGGGTGAACAGTCCACAAAACATTCTTCACATTCTTCAAATTTGGAAGAGTTGCTCCAGGATGAATTCTGTAATGCTGAGTAAAGGCTGAAAAGTGATTAAAGACCTTACTGCATTTTTTTACATTGGGAAGGTTTTCATGTAGTATGAATTCTGTACGTCAAGTAAAGTGTAAAGGTCACGTAAAGATCTATCCAATTCTAACATTTGTAGAGTTTCAATCTAGTATAAATTCTGTGATGTTGAATAAGGTGAATGTTGGATAAATGACTTGGCACGTTACTCACACTGCTAACGTTTCTCTCCAGAATGGATTCTTTTATGTCCAATAAAGTGTGCGTGTTTGGTAAAGGTCTTGCCACATTCGTTACATTGGTAGGGTTTCTCTCCAGTATGGATTTGGTGATGTTTGGTAAGGCTTGAGGGGTGAGTAAAGGATTTCCCGCATTCTTTACATTGGTAAGGTTTCTCTCCAGTATGGATGTGTTGATGTCCCTTAAGGTGTGCAGACTGGGTAAAGGCCTTGCCACATTCATTACATTGGTAAGGCTTCTCTCCAGTATGGATTCGGTGATGTACCTTAAGGTCTTTGAGCCATTTAAAGAACTTCCCACATTCTTTACATTGGTAGGGTTTCTCTCCAGTATGGATCCGGCGATGTTGACTGAGGGTTGAGAGAGACTTAAAGGACTTGCCACATTCGTTACATTGGTAAGGTTTCTCTCCAGTATGGATGTGTTGATGTTCCTTAAGGTGTGCGTACTGGGTAAAGGCCTTGCCACATTCATTACATTGGTAAGGCTTCTCTCCAGTATGGATTCGGTGATGTACCTTAAGGGCTTTGAGCCATTTAAAGAACTTGCCACATTCGTTACATTGGTAAGGTTTCTCTCCAGTATGGATCTGGCGATGTTGAATAAGGGTTGAGAGAGACTTAAAGGCCTTGCCACATTCGTTACATTGGTAAGGTTTCTCTCCAGTATGGATTCTGTGATGATAGTTAAGGCTTGACTGATAAGTAAAGGACTTGCCACATTCGTTACATTGGTAAGGTTTCTCTCCAGTATGGATTCGTTGATGTTTCTTAAGCTGTGAGGATTGGGTAAAGACCTTGCCACATTCTTTGCATTGGTAAGGTTTGTCTCCAGTATGGATGTGTTGATGTCCCTTAAGATGTGTGTACTGGGTAAAGGTTTTGCCACATTCTTTACATTGGTAAGGTTTCTCTCCAGTATGGATGTGTTGATGTCCCTTAAGGTGTGCGTACTGGGTAAAGGCCTTGCCACACTCATTACATTGGTAAGGCTTCTCTCCAGTATGGATTCGGTGATGTACCTTAAGGGCTTTGAGCCATTTAAAGAACTTGCCACATTCGTTACATTGGTAAGGTTTCTCTCCAGTATGGATTCTGTGATGATAGTTAAGGCTTGACTGGTGGGTAAAAGACTTACCACATTCGTTACATTGGTAAGGTTTCTCTCCAGTATGGATTCTGTGATGTCTACTAAGGTGTGAGGGACTGTTAAAGGCCTTGCCACATTCCGTACATTGGTAAGGTTTCTTTCCAGTATGGATTCTGTGATGTGTGGTAAGAGGTGAGTGTTGGGGAAAGTCCATCCCACATTTTTTATGTGTGTAAGGTTTCTCTCCTGTACGGATTAGTCTACGTACATTTACTGATGAGGCATCATTAAAGGTTTTACCACCTTCTTCACATTCGTAAGGTTTCTCTCCAGTGTGCACTCGCTGATGTTGAATGAGTGCTGAGTGCCTGTTGAAGGCTTTGCCACACTCCTTACAAATGTAACCTTTCTTTCCAGCATGGATTGTCTTAGTGATATGTAGTCTTGATGACTGACTAAGTATGTTCCCAGGTTCATTGCATGTGTATGGGCTTTTCCCCACATGAATCCTCTTCTGATCACCAGCACTGGAGGACTGGTTAAGGATCTCCCCACTTGCACCAGATTTAGAGTGATTCTCTCCTAAATGTATACTCTTACATGTAATGAGGTTGGGGCTTTGATCAGAGACCTCCCCACATGGATGACAGTCACCATCGTAGTCTGGAATAGGACTCCCCAGGTGTGCTTGATGGCCCTCACTCTCCCCATCCTCATTCCGGTCTCTCATTAAGTGTCCATCCTCAAGGGCACTACTTTTATATCCATCCATTGACACTCTTTGGATAGAAGTTCCTATAAACGTCTCTGAAAGGAGGCTGTCAGTTTCATTTGGAAATATAGCTGAAAGGTAAAAATGAAAGTAGAGGCATTATACTTGCTACTCTCTGATGCTTAGAATTAGAATTTGTCATACACAAAACTGAAATCAGAAAAAGTCAACTTCAGGAAAAAGGAATCACTACTTTTCTTTTTCTTAAAATACTTATCTTTTTTAATGTTTATTTATTTTTTGAGAGATGGAGAGAAAGCGTGCAAAAGGAAGGGGCAGAAAGAGAGAGAAACACAGAATCTGAGGCAGGCTTCACTCTCTGAGCTGTCCGCACAGAACCTGATGGGGGCATGAACCCACAAACAATGAGATCAGGACCTAAGGCAAAGTGTGACACTTGACTGACTGAGCCACCCAGCAGCCCCAAATCATTAGTTTTTCTACATCGCTCAGATTGTATGTTAATGTAATCCCCATAGTTTTTAATAATGTTATTGGTGGCATATTTTGCAACTTTTGATGTTGTTTGTATGTTTAGAAATGAAAGTCTTTGGGGTGCATGGTTGGCTCAGAGAGAGTTGCGCGTCTGACTCTCGGTTTCAGCTCAGGTCATCCTCTCATCGTTTGTGAGTTCCAGCCCACATCCTCGTCTGCACTGACAGTGTGGAGTCTGCCTGGAATTGTCTCTTGTCTCTCTGCCCCTCCTCTACTCTCTCTCTCTCTCCATCTCTCCAAGTAAATGGGAAAAAGAAAACCTTAAAAGAAATGAGCGTTTTTGCTTACTTGATTCTGAAAATTGAGTTATACCCTTAAATTCTGTGTAATAATGTCTTTTAAGTGCTAAATCCATAGGGGCTTTCATTAGAGATTTCCGGGGTTGATATTGGTGAATATACGTTGCAATTTTCCTCTGCATGAAAACCAGCTAATAAATCAAAATAACCCTCTTTCATGGGTACTCACTGAGATTTTAGTGTTAGAGCTACAGAGGTGGGTAGGTGGCTCAGTAGGTGAGCATTGGACTTGGGCTCAGGCCGTGATCTCAGAGTCTAGGAGTTGGAGCCTTGGGGAGAACTCTGTGCTGACAGCACAGAGCCAGGAGCCTGCTTCAAATTTGGTGTGACCCTCTATTTCAGCCCTCAATGCCTGCTCTATCTTTCAAAAATAAACATTACAAATGATATATAAAGTTTTTGATACAAAGAATCATAATGTAATCTATATACAACGACTCAGAACGTGAAAACATATATGACAAAGTCACAGGAACTTCCTATTATACATGACAAAATTATTAAATGATTCAATGATCAAGAAAAATGAATGGAGATTTTATTATAGGCTGCAAGTTTTGAATTCTAAATGTTCTATCTCCCTGTGACATTAATTTATGTAGAAATTCTAGGAAAATAAGAAGAGATTTAAATTATTTTACGATTGAGGAATGGAACATATAGAGTGGAAATTTTGTATTTTAGTTAATATCATCAAAAAAATGAACTTTTCTTAATTTTTGTAAGTTTACTTTAATTAATCTTGAGAGAGAGACCAAGTAGGGGAGGAGCAGAGAGAGAGGG
>NC_043704.1:60202142-60203483 GCF_006229205.1 Suricata suricatta | reverse complement strand
AGTAGACATCACAGAATCCATACTGGAGAGAAACCTTACCAATGTAAAGAATGTGGCAAATCCTTTACTCACCACTCAAGCCTTACCAAACATCACCGAATCCATCCTGGAGAGAAACCCTACTAATGTAACGAATGTACCAAGGCCTTTACTTACTAGTCAGACCTTAACAGACATCACAAAATCCATACTGGAGAGAAGCCTTACCAATGTAAGGAATGTGGCAAGTCCTTTACTCTCCAGTCAGGCCTTAACAATCATCACAGAATCCATACAGGAGAGAAGCCTACCAATGCAAAGAATGTGGCCAATCCTTTACTCACCACTCAACCCTTACCAAACATCACCGAATCCATACTAGACAGAAACCTTATCAATGTAACGAATGTGGCAAGACCTTTACCAAGCTCGCACACTTTATTGAGCATAAAAAAATCCATTCTGGAGAGAAACGTTAGCAATGGGAGTAAGGTGCCAAGGCCTTTATCCAACACTCACCTTATTCAACATCACAGAATTCATACTACATTGAAACTCTACAAATGTTAGAATATGGCTACATCTTTACGTGACTTTTACACTTTCCTTGACGTCACAGAATTCATACTAGATGAAAAGCTTCCCAATGTAAAAAATGCAGTAAGGTCTTTAGTCACTTTTCAACCTTTACTCAGTATCACAGAATTCATCACAGTATCACAGAGCAACTCTTCCAAATTTGAAGAATGTGAGAAAAGTTTTGGGGACTGTTCACCCCTTGCTTCACATTGGAAACTTGATACTGGAGAATCACCACTGAATACTACAGCTTGTGGCAAGACTTCTAAGAACGGCTACACCCTGACTCCTGATCAGAGAAGGAATACTAGGGAAGGTGTTGCAGATATACAGAATTTGGAGAGCATGTTAATTAGATCTGAAGCTTCATTCTACATCACAGAATTCACACTGGAGAAAAAACGTAAAATGTAGAGAAAGTAGTTCAATCAGAATGACTGCTCAACCCTACTGAGGATTGCAGACTTTATACTGAGGAGAAACATTACAAGGTAAAGAATGTGTTCCACCTATAGTTGGAACTCACAGCTTGCTCAATTCCATAGCTATCTTACAGGATAGAAAGAGAGAAAGAGAAGAGAAAATTGCACTGCTTACAGGTGGAGTTTGATCCTTCATCCATACTTGAAAAATCCCATGACGTTTCTATCCTACATCATGACATCATGAATGAGGCAGGGCTTTCAGATCCAATGTACACCAGACAGTGCATGAAAGAAGGCAACTTTGAAGACATATTTAGAAAAATATAACTGAACATCAAATGTTAATGAATGTCACCGA
>NC_043704.1:60200147-60202042 GCF_006229205.1 Suricata suricatta | reverse complement strand
TGGTTCCTTTTCAGTATTCAGTAGTCTCCCTTGATCTGTGACCCTCACTCTTCCCTGTTCTCTTTCCCCCTTCCTCTCCCCATGGTCCCCCGGCAGGTCTATCCTGTTAGACCTATGAATGCAAACATATGGTATCTGTCCTTCTCTGCCTGACTTATTTCGCTTAGCATGACACCCTTGAGGTCCATCCACTTTGCTACAAATGGCCATATTTCATTATACCTCATTGCCATATAGTACTCCATTGTATATATATACCACCTCTTCTTGATCCATTCATCAGTTGATGGACATTTAGGCTCTTTCCATGATTTGACCTTTGTAGAAAGTGCCGCTAAGAACGTTGGGGTACATGTGCTCCTATGCATCAGCACTTCTGTATTCCCTGGGAAAATCCCTAGCAGTGCTATTGCTGGGTCATAGGAGAGTTCTATCGATGGTTTTTTGAGGAGCCTCCACACTGTTTTCCAGAGCAGCTGCACCAGTTTACATTGCCACCAACAGTGTGGGAGGGTGCCAAACTCTCCACACCCTCGCCAGCATCTATAGTCTCTTGATTTGTTCATTTTAGCGACTCTGACCAGTGTGAGGTGGTATCTCAGCATCACTCATCATCAGGGAAATTCAAATCAAATCCACATTTCTAACAAGGTAGTAGTCTTTGAGTCAAGGGATACATATTTCAATAACAAAGAGGAAGAATTCAATGACAAGAACTCTTGGAGGACTTGGAACTGAATGGAATTCAGAGCAATTACAAGTTCTACTAGACTAGCAAGAAAGGCAACAAGGTTTAAAAGCATTTCCTGGTTAGTAGAGAGCATCTAACAGTTTCTCATAAACTCATGGAAAACAAATTATAATAATCTAAGAGAACACATGATTCTTCTATTTTTCGTGAATCTTTTGTCAAGCATCTGGTACACGGTACAGATCAGATTTTAACTCAGGTAAACTGACCTACAGTCAGTTCCTGTAAAAGGACACACAGGTTAATACACCTAACGGACCCTAAATCAATGTTCATACCGGCGTCAAACCTGAGAATGATGGTCAGAAGGTGTGCACACAAAACCGATCTACCTTTATATATTCCATGCACACATCCATACTGATTGCAAGTAGTTATATAAGATTAGAAGTGATAGAATAGAAAATTATTAGGGTGACTAAAAACAGGTTATTTTGGGTTTTTTAAAAAATGTTTTATTTGTTTTTGATACAGGGAGAGACAAAGCATGAGAGGGGGAGAGGCAGAGAGAGAAGAAGACACAGAACCTAAAGCAGGCTCCAGGCTCTGAGCCAGCTGTCAGCACAGAGCCTGACGCGGGGCTCGAACCCACAAACGTGAGATCTGACCTGAGCCAAAGTCGGAGCCTTAACCAACTGAGCCACCCAGGCGCCCCTAAAAACCAGTTTTAATGAGCATGGTGACTGGGTCAGATACTTAAGCATCTTAACCAACTAAGTCACCTAGCACCTTGAAAGCCTTTTTTAAAATGTTTATTTATTTTGAGAAAGAAAGATTACTTATGCAGGAAAGAGAAAAAAAAGAGAGAGAGAATCCCAAGAGCCCTCTAAGGTTACCCTGAAGCCTGACATTGGGCTCTATCTTATGAGCCTCGAGATCATGACCTGCACTGAAATTGAATGAAGACATAAGTAACTGAGCCACTCAGGGGCCCCTCATTGAAATGGGTGCCTTGTTTCAATCATCATTTGTGCTCTCTGGTACTTCAGGATTTTAAGGTGCTCAAACATGGTAATTAAGTGATTCGTCACTTTCTGAAAACACAAAGAAGTACAAACAAGAGTATGTATGTCTGTGTCATAACTACAAAGAAAATAAAAACCCGTGGGATGAAGGTCTGACTGACTCAGCACCTCTACTCCCG
>NC_043704.1:60194655-60200047 GCF_006229205.1 Suricata suricatta | reverse complement strand
CAGATGGGCCAGGAATAAAGAAATGCTCAAGAAAGTATTCTTGAGAACTTTTGGGTGAGCGAGGCTGATCTTATTAAAGGGACAGGGTCTGTGGATAGAATGAGCGGCAGTGTGATTGTGAGGAGCCATTGATCATATACTTTAAGCTGTAGGGTAGACATAAAAGTTTCCCAAGGGATTTTCATAGGAAAAGAAAACTCAGTGGATCCTGAGAGTCAGGCTATGGTCAAGCTAAGCTAGCTTTTTGCCTCTAGAAAAGCATTAACATTAAAGCAGTTGTACATTCCTTGAGCAATATCCTCCTTTGCCTGTCTCCAGTATTTCCCAGTGGGTTGCAAGTTGTAAGAAAATTGAATTTTATCTACATTTTTTTTTTTTGCCTTTGTTCTCCTCACCAGGAATGGCCAAAATCAGGGTGCCTGGGTGCTCAGTCAGTTAACCATCTGACTCTTGATTTCAGCTCAAGTCAGGGTCTCATGGGTTTGTGAGTTTGGCCCGGAATTCAGGCTCTGCACTGACCCTGTGGAGCCTGCTTGGAATTCATGCACTCTGTCTGCACCTCCACTGCTCCTAGTCTGTCTCTCTCAAAAGAAATAAACTTTTTTAAAAAACTAGGGGGAAAGAGAAACGGGGAGAAAGATGATTCCAATTTAAATACGATGGTGTTTGGAAATCAATCAGGGAATCTTCCTAAAATCATTTCACCTGATTAGAAGGAAAATATGAACATTAGAGGGGAGAAATATGGCAGAGAGCATACAGCCCCGTAAAATAAGATAACAACAGATACCAGGAAACAAATTGATTGCAGTGCCTAAGGCACACCTCCGGACACAGGATTACCAGTGCGTTCTTGGGACCCACAAGCAGTAAATCAGAATATAAACAACTTTAAGGATACAGTGGATTTATACACCCTTCAACCACATACAGTTTCCATGTCTTGTAGTATCTAGAATATTTTCAAGTATCCTTTCCAAATTCTAAGGAGCAGGAACATCCTAGGGCATTCTGTGCCTCATAGCCATTGTATGTATTTGTGCATTTTCGTAATCCTAGTCTACCCAGAGCAGTGAAAGCATTGATTTCAGATCAAAACGGGAACAGTTCTCCGTGAGTGCAACCCCAGGACCAGACTCCAAAAGCAACAGGAAACTGGGATGCAACACCCTCCCATCTGAACCTGTCACGAAGAGACAGGAATTTAATTCAAAGTGACAAGTGTTGTTGCCCAATGGAAGCCAGGTTGGAGTGAAGGGAAAGAAGTCTCTGGGGTTCAGAGGAGGAGCATTCTAAACACCTAACTTTGAGTATCATTTCTGAGAAGGTTAAAAATTAGGTGAACGCATAAAGCAGAACCATCAGAACAAAAAAAAATTTTTTTTAATGTCTTTTATAGCAAGATTCTCACACTGAGGCTTTTCTTTCCAGGAAACAACTTTATTCCTCCTGGCACCTCTCAGCTGGGTTCGTACCCAAAGAACTGAGCCCTGAACACCACTTGGCATCGTTTTTTATATATGTTGTGCTCCCAACACACAATATGGTATGTAACCACACAAACATGCAGTGCAGCCACGTGGTGTCCTATTACAAGGTCAAGACGGATGTTGTCAGGTACTCATGGAGCCAGGTTGTCTGAAAGGTTTTTATTTTTTCATTCGTTAGGGAGGACACAGAGAGAAAGTGAGAAAAAGAGAGAGAGAAAAAAAATGCAAACTGAGGGAGAAAAACAGAGGAAGAGAATGAGAATCTTCACTAGGCTCCAAGTCCAGCAGGAATCCCGACTCAAGGCTGGACCACAGGTCCCTGGGATCAAGGCCTGAACTCAAATGGAGAGTCCAATGCTCAACTGTCAGAGACACCCAGGTCCCCACAATTTCTACATGCATGAAATTTTCGGAGAAAAAGACAACAGGGCCTCCGGACAGGGGCACAAGGCTTACCTGAGAACTGGCGATTTCTTCTTTCATCTTCTCCTCTATGTTTCTTTCTCAGAAGATCTTTGTGGAGAAATCGCAGCTCAAGTCGGAGAAATCTGTCTGAAAAGCCAGCAAAGCAGTCTCTTCACTGGTAAACTGCTGGCCTGCAGGCAGGACTTTCAAATGGAGAGAAGGTACAACTTTCCAGTTCTTCCTGTCACGAACAATTGAGAAACTATGAGCTCTTACTTGAAGACCCATCTATGAGATTGCCTTCTCTGCTTTGGGGGAGGGGGGCGGATCCCTGTTGGGAGGCACCCTGGACTCAGGGTTGAGTGAAAATTCCTGGGGAGGGTAAGGCAAGTGTGCCAAGTGTCTTGTAGCCAGGCAGCGACCACTATTTACCCACCTGGAACTATCATTTCTGGTTGGGCACCACACTCGGACCGATTTACTGATTAGTGTCAGGAGCGGCCTGTCCCCCTGTCCTGTCCCTGAGGCATGATTGCACATGGTCAGAGAAAAGATGAGAAAACTAGATACACCCTAATGCGACTAAGGCAAGCCAACTAGAATTTTCCTCCTAGCTAAGCAGTTAACTGATAAGTGACATTTTTATACTCCTGGACGTTGTTGCAAGTCACTATTGTGATAAATGTCAAAAATGTATCATTCGTCTTGGGTCAGTGAGAGCAGACATTGTGTCTCCTGGGGATCCTGTTTTTCTGGATACCTTCTCTTAGAGCTATAAACAGCCTACTGACCCTTACTCATGAAAAACTAAACTTTACTAAAGAATGCTCTTTGCCTCATGGCTAAAGATCACTTTCTCAGGGCTCTACCAGAGGTTTTGTATATCTTGCTCTTCTGCATCCTATGGGAGAAAAAAGTACGCTTAAAAAATACCTGCCCTTCCCATATAATAGCATGAGTGCCTGTAGCTGTTTTTTTGACAATCATTACGACCAAGATTAGAATTGTAACATCTGCAGAATCCCCGATCTGCAAAATTGTGTTGAAAAGATTATTTATGAGAAATCATTTACTAACATACCATGCTCCTTCTGCTCCTTGTACCTCTCACTATAAATAAAGCTAGAGAATCAGACAGAGCAGCTGCCTGCCTGGTGATCACAAAGAAACTTGAGCTATCTCACTCCCTTTCGCTGACACCATCCATCCTTCAGGGACCCCTGGACCTATGGGAGCTGGACTCCGGCACCTCTCTTCCCACAGAGCCCACAAACTCTGCCTGAGCACAGAAAACGGCTGCTACTTGGACCTGGGCCACCCCAACTCCTCTACAGGAGACCTGCCACCTCTCCTTGTCGAAAAGCCTGCACTCAACTCTCACACATTTTTTTTTTATATATGTATTTTTTCTGCGGGGGAGAGACAGAGACAGAGCATGAGCAGGGGAGGGGCAGAGAGACAGGCAGTCAGATTCTGAAGCCTGCTCCAGGCTCTGAGCTTGACCACACACCCAATGCGGTGCTAAAACTCACAAGCCTAGGATGATGACCTGAGCCAAACTCAGGTGGGTAAACAACTGAGCCACCCCAGCACCTCTCAACTCTCAGAAATCAATGCGAAGCCTTCCTGCCTATCCCTGGGCCCCACTTAGAATTATGATAGAAAAGGATAAGATTCAGTAGGCAGAATGGGAAAGATCAGGACCTGAGGTCTCTGGGTGGGGAAAGAGCATTTAGAAGATGCTGGGAATGTCTGATCACAGGGACCCCCCTCAGGTGTAAGGTTTCTCTTAAATATTTGACAGACACCACCTACTGCCCCTCAGGATCCCCTCAGAAATTTGACTAAAGAGCTAACTAAAAATTAGTAGTAGAACATAAAACCTAAGACCCACAGCGAACTGTCTGGCCTTAGACCACCCCCCATACAATTGAAATGAGACAATCAGGAGTGGAATCCTGACACCTACAGTTATTAGAATAACGGAGGACTTGAGGAGAAACCAGGGGGAAGGTAAAAAGGGTGGGAGACACCTGAACCTCATAAAACAAAGATACCTGCCTATTGTCTCGGATTTTCACCCTCTAATGCCCCCTCTCTGTACACAGAGCTTTCCTACAAACTCCCTCTCTTAAACTCTAATCAACTTTGGCCTGTTGCTCATTTTGGGTCTGGTTCTTCCTTCTTGGAAGCAGGGAGACTGGAATCCCTGGGGTTGAGGTAAAAAAATCCTGCACAGGGTCCCCTGGAGCACTTCACTAAAACAACACTGTTGTATCCACCCACTCACCTGAGGGAATCTGAGGGGGAGGGCAGCAACAAGGATCCTTCTGGAAACTCTACAGGGATCCTCCCAGGAAGCACTGGGGGAGGTGAACTAGCACAGTAACTGAGGCTCCCCTGGTTGATGCCCAGATTAAAATCCATGCCTTCGCCACTGGTCAGAGTTCTGGAGATTCACACATTCTCCCTTTTTCTGCTACACAGAGGGAGACACCCTTCCAAATGGAACTTTCCCTCATGCATGCAAATGTCTCTTACAAAGGAAACTTGTCCTGGGTTTCACAGTTTTTCCTTTGTTAGTAGAAAATAATCCTTATGGCAAAGAGACAATTTGAGGTGACAAACTGCTGGCCTTCAGTAAGGACGTTTATTTTCCTAAGTCACTGCCAAATAGTTTTCCATATAGAATGTCTATTTTATAAAATTATTGGGCGCCTGGGTGGCTCAGTCAGTTAAGCCTCCGACTTCGGCTCAGGTCAGATCTCAGGTTTGTGGGTTCGAGCCCCGCGTCAGGCTCTGTGCTGACAGCTGGCTCAGAGCCTGGAGCCTGCTTTGGGTTCTATGTCTCCTTCTCTCTCTGCCCCTCCCCCTCTCATGCTCTTTTTCTCTCAGTATCAAAAATAAATAAAACATTAAAAAATTTTTAAATTATTATTTCTGTCAGAGAGAGTGAGAGTGAGAAAGAGAGAGTGCATGAGTAGGGGAGGGGCAGAAAGGGAGACACAGAAGCTGAAGAACACTCCAGCCTCTGAGCTGTCAGCACAGAGTCTGACAGGGGCTCCAACTCCTGAACTGCGAGAACATGACCTGAGCCAAAGTCAGGTGCCCAAGCAATGGAGCCACCCAGGCACCCCTAGAGGGAACTTTTTAAAACCCCCATCAACAATACATGAAAATTCTAACCTAAGTGCTCATTATTTTCACTGAAATTTGGTGTTACCCTGTCGTTTTAGGAGGTTCCCTTTTGACTTTCTGTGTGTTCTGTTCTGTTCTGTTTTGTTGCGATTCTAGTAAGTCTTGAATGGTTTCTCACAATAAAATATGAAATCGTCTTCCTACAGGTTTTCATGGTGACTAAAATTGAAATCGCTTAAAATTACAAAGTAGAACAGAAATCAAAACGACCGCATTTAAATACTGCATGGGTTGATATTAACGTAAGAAACCTTGTTTTTCTTTGAGGCAACGACCCCACTTATTTTTTTTAAGTGTAC
>NC_043704.1:60192777-60194555 GCF_006229205.1 Suricata suricatta | reverse complement strand
GCCAGACAAAAATAACTCAACCAGGAGAAAATTCTTTGGAAAGCGTAATACAGAATGCGCATGAAATTGTGTATGCAAGTGTGTTTGAATGTGTCAAGAAGTTGATAAGAATGCATGTGATCCAAGCTGAATATTAACTTGTGTGTCCTCATGATTAAAGGGTATGGGTAAGTGATTAATGGGGGAAGGGACCACTGTTCATTTTAGGCAATTGCAGTTTTCTGTTTTTCTGTTATTTGTTTACCCTTCACCCCACGATCACAAGGGAGTCTGCAACTCAGTGACTTTACCATTTGGGTTATTCCTTTAATTGCACTATACAAAAACAAACCCTCGGAGAGTCATTAGATTATAGCAGTACTGTTTAATTGTTCTTCCTCTTTAGTTATTTTAATAGATAAAAAAGGAACATCGCTCTTAAAATAAAGAAATGAATATATATCTTCATCTGTTCAGTTATGCCGTATCCCATCTCTACCCCAAAACTCTGGATATGTAGTTGTTAATGTTACCACTTTTCCCCCCTTCCTTGTTATCTGATAAATATAAGTAGTCTGCATATTTAAATGAAGAAGCTAACACTCTGGTATTTTGTAGATGAAGGATCAGCCTGCTTTGGATTTTATTTTAATTATTTTGACTTTCATTTTTACCCTAGGTTCTGCCCATTCTACAAGACAGTAGGGATGCTGTCCAACATGATTGCATTTTATGATATGGCCCGTAGAGCTGTTGAAACCACTGCGCAGAGTGACAATAAAATCACGTGGTCCATCATCCGTGAGCACATGGGGGAGATCCTCTACAAACTGTCCTCCATGAAATTCAAGGTATATTTTGTTACTACCTAGCTTTTTTAGTAGGAAATGTTTCCTTTCCATGTTTTCACTATTTACAAACAACTGTTTCTCCACGGACCTAATGTGTGAAACTTGGGCTTATCATTTTCACACATGCTCAGGACCAGAACAGTCCTTAAAGGTATGTTCAAATAGGAATTCTAGTTATAAAAGTTATAGTATGTCATGTCTAAATAAATGCTGACATGTTTTCCCTTGTGTCTTAACTGCCAGGCAATTTAGAGCTAAATCATGCCTGGGAAGCACTTACTTTACCTCAGGTGCCTATTACCAACTTAGCCCCACGCTCACCTGAGATGACTTCTGCTGTTTACTTCAAAGCATCCTATCATGCATCATTTTTCACTTTGAGGTGGATTCTTTTTTTTTAATTACTCTCGACATAAATAATTAAATGAGATTATCAGTAGAAATTCAAATATGTAAGATTCTTTTTAAAACACTTGATCAGTTGGGTTGTATTTAATTATTTCTAAATTATGACATCAAAGTATATTTACTAATCACCTTTTGAGAAATTGAAAATGATTCTCTGATAGTGTTTTATGTATATAGTTTGTTTACACTATAGGTTGAAAGTAAATCTCTAAAAATAGTCACTCTTTCAGGCATTTTAACATATTCGCAGTCTTTGAGTCCTGTCGCTTCAAGACCTATAACCTGATACTCAGATTTCTTTTTAAATGATGTATATTTGACACACAATAATCAGAAAAAGTCTTTTTGTTAAGCAATTTTGTTAATACTTGTTTATTTTTGAGAGAGTGAAAGCAGAGAAGGGCTCAGAGAAGGGACCCAGGACCTGAAACAGGCTCCACACTGACAGCAGCGAGCCTGTTGCGGGGCTCAAACTCATGAACCACGAGATCATGACCTAAGCCACGTCAGACACTCAACTCACTGAGCTGCCCTGGTGCT
>NC_043704.1:60092709-60192677 GCF_006229205.1 Suricata suricatta | reverse complement strand
AACAGTGGTCCCTTCCCCCATTAATCACTTACCCATACCCTTTAATCATGAGGACACACAAGTTAATATTCAGCTTGGATCACATGCATTCTTATCAACTTCTTGACACATTCAAACACACTTGCATACACAATTTCATGCGCATTCTGTATTACGCTTTCCAAAGAATTTTCTCCTGGTTGAGTTATTTTTGTCTGGCTGGCCAGAACTTAAGTTCCTGATATAGATTGTTGAGGCTGTTTATATTGCCATGTTTTCTGCTTGTCCTACATTCTCATAATCTTCCTATTTGTTCAGTTCCTTCTTCAGTCCAAATATGATCTGAGGGAGGAAAGCTAGCCCATGACAAAAGGGCTCAATATTATCAAAGTTTAAAAGAAATGGAGACTTGGGCATGTGGGTTGCTCAGTTGGTTAAGTGTCCGACTTTGGCTCAGGTCATGATCTCACAGTTCGTGAGTTTGAGCCCCATGTCGGGCTCTATGCTGACAGCTTAGAGCCTGCGGCCTGCTTCAGATTCTGTGTCTCCCTCTCTCTCTCAAAAATAAACGCATAAAAAAAAATTTTTTTTTTAAATAAAAGAAATGGAGACTTTAAATAAGCCACAGTAGAAGCAGAGACAAGGGGGACATCTAACAGAGACTGGCAGAGAGAGACTAGATCTACTGGGAAATGAAGCAGGAAAGTAGGGCATGCTAATTTAGAGAAAGCGTAGAAGAAGCACGGGCAGTTTTAAGTCGTGTTGAGAAAAGCTTCCGAAGGAGGCAACGATCCCCTCGTTCTGCTCACTATGCCACAATCTAATCTAATTAAAGATGGCTGGGTGATGAGTGAAAATACTGTCATAACTGCATAGATGAGCAACATCAAGGCAAGGGGACATATTAGATCGTTAGATGTTTGCTATCACAATCCAGAGAAACATATACTGGGTCAGAGTTGTGTCTGCATTTGAAAAAAAACCCCGAAAACAAGAATTCTAATGT
The DNA here is from genome assembly GCF_006229205.1 of Suricata suricatta. Lineage (NCBI taxonomy): Eukaryota > Metazoa > Chordata > Mammalia > Carnivora > Herpestidae > Suricata > Suricata suricatta. The sequence continues at coordinate 60,191,692 of NC_043704.1, read as the reverse complement.
GGAGGTAGCTTTCTTCAAAACCCAATAGAAAGTCCTCAAATAAAAAAAGAAAATCAGGATAGGTTACCTGTCATAAGGAGTATACCCATTTTGTTGTAAGAAATCATCTTTGATAAGTTTTGCTACTTCCAGAGTGATTTTATCGGTTTCTGCTAGAGAAGCCTAAAAGAGAAAAAAATATATATTTTTAGAAATTTATTTCCATAATGTGGGATTAGTGATTATAACCAATTAAGGAAACAACTATATAATCAATACACAATCACCTATTGTTAATAAATTCACTTTATAACTGCTTGATTTTTTTAATTGTGGTAAAAACCATATAACCATAATTCCCATCTTAGCCATTTTTAAGTGTACTTCAGTAGTGTTAAGTAAATTCACATTGTTGTGAAACAGATTGCCATAACCGGTCATCTTTGAAATCTGAAACTCTATACCCATTAAATAGCAACTCTCCTTCTCCCCCTCTCCCAGACCCCAGGAACTACCATTTTAGTTTCTGTTTCTATGAATGTGACTGTTTTAGATGGAATCATACAATATTTGTGTTTTTGTGACTACCTTACTTCACTTTACATAGTGTCCTCAAGGTTCATCCATGTTGTAGCATATGTTGGAATTTTCTTCCTTTTTAAGGATAGAAAATATTCCCTTATACATATGCACCATAGTTTGTTTATCCTTTAATCAAAAAACAGTGGGTGGTTTCTACCTCTTAGCTACTGTGAACAGGTGCTACTATGAACGTGGTATGTATACAAATAAATTGATTTTCTTCTTTTTGTTTTGAAATACGATCTTCGTCACATCCTGGGTTCCTATTTTAATTATCTGAATTTTGAGTTAGGTTTGTTTCAAAATCTATACATCCCATAAATAGTTATCTTTTAAAAAATATTACATCGTGTTTATAACTATATAAATGCAAATTATAATAAGCATGTACTTATTTATGTCAGCATTATTTTCCTGGAATTGCTGTTAGAGCTCCTTTAAATGTCACTGCCTCAAATGCTTTAACTTTTGCAATCACCCTAATCAAACAGGTAAAGACTTCTGGGAATTGTGGGAAAGGGACAAGCTCAGTAAGTTAACTAGTCTTTTTTTTTTTTTTTATGAGCGGAATGCAGCGCATTTTTTTTAAGGTTTTTTTTTTCTTAAATGTAAGTAATCTCTACATCCAATGTGGGGCTCAGACTCTCAATCCTGAGATTAGAAGCTGCATGCTCTTCTGACTGAGCCAGCCAGCCGTCCCTTAACTTAGTTTTTTGTCATCTTTTTACAACTAAGATCCTTAGAGATAAAGATCAGGTCTTCTGTTTCTTTTCTTTCTCCTGCTTTTTAAATCTCTTTTATCTTTAATCCCCTCTTCATCCATAGGCAAGTACTAAAATGTTTTATGTGTAGTTTTTATGTGTATAAACTCATGTGAAATGGGTATTTTATTTTACTATAGTATTTTAAATTATGTAAGGTAGTTATATTTGCGTCTCTGGCATTTTTTCCGATCCATCCATGTTGCTGTGTGTCACACAGTCTGCCTCTAGCTCTTGCATACCTCATTTTCCACAGTATGCAACTTCCCTATTTTTATTTTCCATCTTTGCCCCCAGTAAAGGGCCCTGGATTTCCTCTAAGTCCCTGCCACCACAAACATGTCCATTTAAGGACCTGTTTGGGAATTTCTTTTGAGATAAATATCCAGCAGCAGAACCACTAAGTCACAGGGTATACAAGCAAGTCTGTCCCTGGTCTCCACAATGCCGGCCAGATGACACTCCCACTAACAGTCTATCATTTCTCTGTCCTCACACCACCTGGTGTTATCCAGCTTTCTGCTACTTGCCATTTTCACTGGTATGACATATTTCATTATTGTTTGAGCATTTCTCCACAGGCTTCTCAATCTTTTGGGTTTCCTCTTCTATAATCTGTGTGTTCCTTCTTTTGTTTGTTGGGAGTTCTGGTCATCTTGTTAACTTACCTGTCGTATAATAGTTCATCAGTTTTAGATGTTGCAAACTCCCTCCAAATCAGTCATCTGTTTTGTTACCTCTACCACGGTAGGCCTTTGTTGAACAAAAAAATCCTTGCATTTTATATAATCAAAATCTTTTTGTTTTGTTACTTGCTTACATGTATCCCTGGGGGTTTGTTTAAAAAAGCCCTTTCCCAACCACTCATCAAAGAGATGTTCTCTTAACACTGTCGTCTATTAACCTGAAAGTCTCATCGTTCACCCTTAAGTGGCTAATCTGGAGTCTATTTTTGTATGTGGAATTAGGTAATGATGCATTTTTATTTTTGTCCAACTAAACAGTTTTCCATCCTCACTAAAACAATCCAACCTCCTTGCATTCAAATTGTGATACCATCTTTGCAATATGAAAAGTCTATATACATGAATACCTTTCTGTTTTCTTTCACTGATCTACTTGTCTGTTATTTCACCAACAATACATGTTTTTATTACAATGTTTTGTATTGATATCCAATAGAGTAAAGCTCCCTTTTTATTATTCTTTTTTAAAAACAGTATTAGTGACAGCAAATGAATTTTTGAATGATTACTAATTTGTACAGAAGATGGAACCAGGAATTTGGCATCACATCACATTTGTAGATTAAAGTGCTATCTTCGGAATAAGTCTATCTAAGAGCTTGGATTGTCTATGTCTTCAAATTTTGTTTCATTTATTAGTTTTAAAATGTTTTCCACAGATGCAATAATGTATTTTTGATTAATTTCTACATTCTAGATTTGTTACTATTGTGGACACCTTATTTTTATTTGTATTTTTGTATTTATTAAAAATTTTTTAAAAAATGTTTATTTCTGAAACAGAGACAGAGACAGAGCGTGAGCAAGGGAGGGGCAGAGAGAGAGGGAGACACAGAATCTGAAGCAGGTTCCAGGCTCTGAGCTGTCAGCATGGAGTCCAACACGGGGCTTGAACCCACAAACTAGGAGATCATGACCTGAGTCAAAGTCGGACACTTAACCACTTACCTGACTGAGCCACGTAGGTACCCTTGTGAACACTTTATTTTTTAGTTTTATTTTCTAACTGCTATCGCTAGTATAGAAACATTTTCTTGACTTTTTATGTTTATCTTGAAACCCTCACCAAACTTTTATTAGTTCTAATCCTTTCTCTGTTATTTTTCTTGTTATATGAGCACATTATCTACAAATATATTTTAATCTCTTTCTTTACAAGTTTTCTCTTTTTATACATCACTGGTTAGGCCTTAGGGCATTTGAGCATAAGCAGTGATAGTACGCATTTGCATTCTTAATCCTGATATTTAAACAGAATGCATCACAAATTTTTCCATTAAGTAAAATGTTTTCCCTGGGTTTTAGTATATTACCTTTAACAAATTCCCCCTCCATTCCTTGCTTAGTAAAAGAACTTTAAAAGCTCTAAATAAGTAATGAACTTCAAATACTTTTTCCACATTGGTTGAGATATCCCTTTTTCATTACATTAATTACACTGGTGAGTTACAATAATAGATTTTGTGTTGAATCATATTTGCATTCCTGAGATAAACTTTACTTGCTCATGATGTGTTAGGAATTTGATATCTATATTCACAAACAAAATGCCCCTGTGATTTTCTTTTCTTATATTGTCTTTGTCTGGTTCTGAAGGTCTTGTCTTCTGTTTCTACTTCCTCCTAACAAGGGCCATAGTTTTCATTTATAAAAAATGAGTATTTAATATGTGCTAGCTAGCTAATAATACTATTGTTTGTGGAAAAGAAATTAGGAGGTGACTTTATAACATATAATAAAAAGAACAGAGTCAGATAGAGAACTCTGACTTCCTGATTAGCACTGGATACCATCTGAGAAGTCATTCAATTCTGGAATTTAATCTGGCTAAATTTAATTATACCATACTCCTTTGAAACATCAAGACACAGACACAAGAATATGTTACTTGTTTACGGTCAAATGGCTATTATTAAAAAAAAACTAGCATCCAACCCTTCTGATTCCTAGCCTTGGTGCTCCTGCAAAAATATAATAGATCCAAACCATGCCACTTCTAATCTGGTTGGTGATGGGGATGCTCTATTTCAAGAAATAAAAATAAATCCAGTGTTTCTTTCTCAACTACAACATAACCAGGACCATGCTAAGTATTATAAAAGATCAAAAAGAATATAAAGGCCCTAACAATTTAGTTACTCCTTCTGATCGACCATTTTGAAGTGCAAGCCCCTCTATTTAACCTCTTTTACCTGCTTTTTTGTGGGCGCCAGCTTAAGTTTGTGGGCACCAGCTTAAGAGGCTGTTGGTTTCCACTTCCTCTCTTTTTAAAATTTTTTTTACGTTTTTTATTTATTTTTGAGAGACAGAGAGAGACAGTGTGAGCAGGGGAGGGTCAGAGAGAGAAGGAGACACAGAATCTGAAGCAGGCTCCAGGCTCTGAGCTAGCTGTCAGCACAGAGCCCGAAGCGGGGCTCAAACCCACAAACCGTGAGATCATGACCTGAGCCGAAGTCGGACACTTAACCGACTGAGCCACCCAGGCGCCCCTCCACTTCCTCTTTTTTATATACTCTCTCTGAGAGCCCTAAACTGCCATGTGGAGATACTACATAGAGAGAGAAACATCCAGCTAACTCCTAGCTTTTGCAGCCATCCCAGCCCAGGCACCAAACTTGTGAGGGAAGAAACTTTCAGATGACTCCAGGCTCAGCGCCTTATGTCTACAACTGTGTGAGGGGCCCAAGCAAGAATGTCCAACAGCCCATCAGCCCTGAAACCACGGGCAGTAAAACACCATTCACACCACTAAGTATTGGAGTGGTTTGTTACTCAACAGTAGTTAACCAAAACAATAATCATGTTTCTACCTTCTATAACATAAATAGGACCCTCAAATATCTACTGGATAAAGGATATTCTATTAGTTTAAAATTCTAAAATCTTAACAGTCTATTAGTTTAAAAAGTATTTGATAAGGACTCATTTTGCTAGGTAAAAACCTGCATATCCATAGTTCTCTCTGTCCTTACAACACACCAGTATAACACGGATCTGTCTTCCGTGGGACTTACCACTCACCTTTCCCACAAGTTGTACAATTTCTGCCAGGTCTTCTTCCTCCTGCAGAATTTCCTTAGCTTTGGTCCTCAGAGGAACAAATTCTGTGAAGTGTTTGTCATAGTACTCGTCCAACGCACGCATGTACTTGCTGTAGCTGATTAGCCAGTTGACAGAGGGGAAATGCTTACGTTGAGCTAGTTTCTTATCTAAGCCCCAAAACACCTGGTGCAAAAAGAAAAAAACAAAAACAAATTCAAGATTTTTCTTAACAAATGAATAATAAAATTTTAAAAGCCTTTAAGTCTATTTGTCCTAAATATGCAATTCTGTATTTTTTTGGTCAAATTATACATGTATAACTGAAATAGAATAAAACTTATAATTAAAAAATATATTCCTTTTAGTTTCAGGATGGATATTATCCATATAATCAAATGCAAATTGTATCTGAATTTCCTCAATAGTATGGCAAATCTGATAGTGAAAAAATGTTGATTCTTTTGAAGATTTATTATGGTGCAATAAAAACAGAGGAACCAGAAAATGTCTACAGAGAAAGAACAGATTCTTCCCTTTGATTAAAAACTTGGAAACATCCTGATTAACTTCGATACCCTATCATGAAGGGCCAACCCAGTAAGTCTAACAATCATTTTTCAAAGGCCAAATGTTCATATATATTCTAGACATTTTTTAAAAAGTTTTCTGTTTTTTTAAACATTTTAAATTGTTTTCATGTTTATTTATTTTTAAGAGACAGAGTGAGCAGGGGAGGAGAGAGGGAGAGGGAGACACAGATTCTGAAGCAGGCTCCAGGCTCTGAGCTGTTAGCACAAAGCCCAATGCAGGGCTCAAACTCACCCACTGTGAGATCATGACCTGAGCTGAAGTCAGATGCTCAACCAACTGAGCCACACAGTTGCCCCTTAATTTTTTTTTTAATGTTTATTTATTTTTTAGAGAGAGAGAGAGAGACAGAGCTAGATTTGGGAAGGGGCAGAGAGGGAGATGCAGAATCTGAAGCGAGCTCCAGGTACAGAGCTGTCAGAGCAGAGCTGGATGCGGGGCTTAAGCCCACAAACTGTGAGATCATAACCCAGGCCGAAGTCGGCTGCTTAACCAACTGAGCCACTCAGGTGCCCCATCTGGTTTTTTTTAATGCCTACTTATTTTTGATAAAGACAGAGTGTGAGTGGGGGAGGGGTAGAGAGGGAGGGAGACACAAGCTAAAGCAGCTCCAGACTGAGCTGGCAGCACAGAGTCCAGTGTAGGGCTTGAACTCATGACGTGTGAGATCATGACCTGAACCAGTCAGACGCTTAACCGACTGAGTCACCCAGTCGCCCCTATATGTTATGCATTCTTAACTTTGCTCCCCCTTTCCCTGCAGTTTAAACTCAAAATATTAGCAAAGGTTAAACATCTTGAGAGCTGTAAATTTAGCCTGACATTTCTTTTTATCAGACACTGACAGAAACATATGGAAATATTCTTTCTCACATGAATAATATAATACTTATGAATATATCGACATTTATTTTCTTTACTATAGCCCTGATTTGCATCTTTCATTTAGGCTTGTCTTAATGGCCAAGTTGGCTAGCTATCCACTACAATTCATGCCTTGTCACTGGGAGGCAGCTGTGTAGGCAGAAACTACACTTTCCAGCTTTGCTCTCATCTGAGTGTGGCTTACAGAGCGAGTGGGGGGCCTGCAGTAGAGCCCAGAGTTCACGGCCTGGGTGTGCCTTCTCCACAATTTCCCCTTGTGGCAGCAAGACGCAGATGGTTAACACTCTAGGTGACGGTGGAGCCCAAGCTGGAAGGAACCCTGGTCTCTGAATTACTAGTGAATGGAAAATAGCTGCCCTTTGATAGGATCATCTGCTTTAGACAATACTAGGAAGACAAAGACACTTCTACTGGGTTTTGGTCATATGTATTTAGGCCCATGTGTTTCTACAACTAGGGTTACTCTCATCTAAAAGGGCAGTATTATTCTAACATTAATAAAACTTTGCTACTCTGGATATATTTTCCACTTACAGAAATTAAATTTTATAAATCTTAGGCAAAGAGCTAAGAATGAATGGACAGAATAAAAACTCTCAGTGACAGGAATGTTCCTAAAACAGACTTTCCTCCTGCCTACTCTTTAATGAGTAAATTTAAAACTTCACGATGATTTAGATAACATTAGGGCGAGGTGGGAAAGTTCAGAAGCTGACTATCCTAGGAAAAGATATACCTGAACAATACCAAGAGTAGCAGATGTAACTGGATCAGAAAAATCACCACCAGGCGGAGAAACCCTAAATTTAAAAGAAAAAAGTCATTAGAAAAGCTGAAGAAAACGTAGCTGGCATATGAAGGTAAAAGTTTTCTGGAAGTTAATTTTAATGTAAATAACCTTAGAACTAACCTCTGAAAAGAAAATCTTACATACAAATATTAATAAAAATCAACACTAAGTTGCAAATAAGAATGGTAACTAGTGAATGCTTTCAAAGTGCAAGAAATGAGTGACATAATCAGTTTCATGGTTCTAATCATAGATGAAGCAGAAAAGAAGAAAAACTCTAAGAACATATGGCTTTATGTAGATTATGGATATTCACTTCGTTTTTCTCTACAATCTTAACTAAACTGTCTATAATTTTCTAGTTACTCTTAAGACACTGTGGCTTGAATACAGTAAGCCAGAGAAGGCGAATAACCAGAGAGCGCAGAGACAACCGAGACGTGTGCATTGTCAGGAGCCCCTCGGGCGCCCCTGTAGCTCCTGGTTAAGAACCACTGCCCTCAGACGAGGCGGGTATTATCTCTTTAAAATATATGACCTTTTCTTTTCCTTTTGAAAAGTAAATAGTTGAGGTGCTTACGCTCCTACAATGCTAACACTTCCTTCTCTTTCCGGATTTCCAAGACATTTCACCCTGCCTGCTCGCTCATAGAAAGAGGCCAGACGGGCACCAAGGTATGCGGGATATCCACTATCTGAAAAGCGAAAAGAAAAAAATGTTTTTATTAAAAAATGCCACAACAAACTACACAGATTTTGAGAGAGAGAGGGACAGAGAGTGAGCAGGGACAGGCAGAAAGAGAGGGAGACACAGAATCCAAAGCAGGCTCCAGGCCCCACAATGTCAGCACAGAGCCCGACGCAGGACTCAAACTCACCAACTGTGAGATCATGACCTGAGTGAAGTTGGACGCTCAACCAACTGAGCCACCCAGGTGCCCCGTGAAAAGAAATTAAGACAGGTTCTCATCAGTCCTAAAAATCCTATCAGCCTTTTAAAATAATAAGCCACAAAAAGACTTACCTGCAGGCATTTCAGCTAAGCGACCAGAGATTTCTCTGAGAGCCTCCGCCCACCTAGAGGTAGAGTCAGCCATCATACTGACGTGATAGCCCATGTCACGGAAATATTCTGACAGCGTAATTCCTAAATTGGGAGAATATTACAAGTTACAATTCTGTAATGTAGAATCCTGACTCTGTCACCATTAAGAAAACTTTAAAGCAATAAGTACATGAGGCAGACGGTTAGCTGTTCACCAAAATCCCTCTTCTTCTGTGCATATAGCCAAATTATATTTCCTAGCCTCCTCTGTATTTAGATACGACTGTGTAACTGACCTCTAGACAACAGAATGAAAGTCAAGTAATGAGTTTCATCATCAGGCAAGCCACACATCCTTCCATGCTCTTTATTCTTTCTGGCTTACTGAGATGGACAGGACTCCCAGCAGCCCTGGAAGTCAGTAGTTGAAAATGGAAGAGTATTTTCTGCCTTAGTCCCAGCCCAGAATGACAGAATTAAGAAGAGTCCCCCTGACCACTTGAAAAACATGTTATCCTGAGCAATGATAAGTTTGGATTTATTTGTTGCCAAAGCCTATTCAAATATTGTACATTTAATTTTTTTATGTTTATTTATGAGAGAGACAGAGCATGAATGGAAAAGGGACTGAGAGAGAGACAGAGCATGAATGGAAGAGGGACAGAATCTGGAGCAGGCTCCAGGCTCTGAGCTGTCAGCACAGAGTCCAAGGCAGAGCCAAGGCTTGAACCCACAAACCAGAGATCATGACCCGAGCAGAAGTCAGAAACTTAACTGACAGCCACCCAGGTGCCCCAACCTGTACGTTTTAAAAAGTAGGAGAAGACGTTTTCTCTATTCTTTGTTGAGACAATTAAGTCTGAAATTAATTTCCATTGTAGCTTTTGTCTACATATATCACACATACACATACCACATACATCAACTAATTAGTTTATCTGCTTATTTTTCAAAAGTACAAATGTTAACACCTATAATATCTTAATTATCCAGATCATTCTGCCATGTATATCAGGTTTTGTTCTGTTAAATCACTTACAGTAAACCATTTAGAAGAAGCTAGACAGAAAGAAGTCCTGGGTTTTAGTTCCTGTTCTGTGATTAATTTCTACAAACTAACTTCATTTCCCAGTGTGGTTTCCTAATCTGTCAAAATGGAATAACTTTTGTTTTATCTACTTGTACATATCAGATGAAATGATGTGTATAAATGCACTCTGAAAGTACCAAGTACTATGCAACTCTAAGATAATTAGAAACTTATAATTGTTGCTAAATTATAATAGTCCCAAAATCTAATGCCCTGATTCCTTTATATTTACTAGCAATGAAAAAGAGTCTTATATAGTAAAACAAAAGTGACCCACTCTTGATTTTGGCTCAGGTTATGATCTCAGACTTTATGAGACAGAGCCCTGAGCACTGCGTGGAACCTGCTTCGAGTTCTCTCTCTCCCTCTCTCTGCCTCTCCCCTGTTCACACTCTCTCAAAAATAAATAAATACATTTAAAAAGCCTTTAAAAAATAATAGTTATCACATATTTCAATCTGATGCTAGGATCAGATCCTCACTTATATAAGCGTACATAGCTGCACTTTAAGACTCTGTGATAACACTCACTAATGCTCTTGTGTATGTATTAGAGAGACTTGATGGGACAGATACATGACCAAACTTCAAAGAGTTTTCAGTGCCTACTAGTTAAAAAAACAAAAACAAAAACAAATGACCTCCGACAAAATCAAAAGATGAACAAACTGGGAAAACACTGGTAATTCATGACAGATAAAAGAGCTTTTATAAATCAGTATGAAAAATAACTCTTATCCAGTAGGAAAATGGACAGAAAGCTGCTTTCAAACAGTTAATACAGATAGGAAAGATGCTAGCTGAAAGAAATACAGACTGAATAGGTATCTTTTTTTTTTAAATTTTTTAAATGTCTTTTAAATTTATTTCTGAGAGAGAGAGAGAGAGGCAGAGAGTGAGCAGGGGAGGAATAGAGAGACGGAGACACAGAATCTAAAGCAGGCTCCAGGCTCTGAGCTGTCAGCACTGAACCTGATGTGGGGCTCAAACTTGTGAACTGTGAGATCATGACCGGAGCTGAAGACAGTCGCCTAACTGACTGAACAAGCCAGATGCTCCCTGGCTTTTTTTTTTAATACATATTTTAAATTTTATTTTTATTTTTATTTTTGAAAGAGAGAGACACAGAATGCAGACTGAATAGGTATCTAATAAAGCAGGGATAGTAAAATGCTAGTTGTTAAATCTAGGTGCTAAGTATATTAGCGTTCACTGTGTATTTGATAATTATCATTAAGGAAGGGTTATAAAACCTAGCATTGGTGAAGATGTGGAGAAACAGAACTTTTGTTCAGTTATCCTTTTTAAGGGCTACCAAAATCTAAAATCTACATTAACAGTTGTATGCTTAGCAATTTTACTTTTTTACAAACTTACTTTACAAAAATGTACGAAGAAACATATGCACAAAACATGAAAAGAAACTGTAAAAAACACACATAAGGATGTTTTAGTGAATCAAGGTTTGTGATAGCAAAAAAACCCACAAAAAACCAAAAAAACACAATAATTTAAGTGTCTACCAGAAAGATGCTAATTAACAGATTATGATAGAGCCATACAGAAGGGGTACTGGGAAACCACTTAAAAGAAGTAAGTAGGCTTCTTCTCTTAAAATAATGGATGAATATGTCCCTTTTCCTTTCTCATAAAAGTAATCACCAAACAAGGAGAATAAGAAAAATAAAAAACACAAACTCTATTACCAAAAAACTAGGGGACATGTTTAGCTCCACAACAAAATGAGGAAAGCCGCTTACACGAGGTAAAACCCAAACACAGATGTGGGAAGAAACCAAGAATTCACCTGAAGCTGCACATCTCAGATTACACTTCTGTAAAACTAGGCCAACGCCAAGAATCCTTTGTTTAGAACACTACACCCGGGATAATGGGTGCTGGCAGCAATTCCTTGGATCCAGTACAGCATCAGGGAGAAGCGTAATGGTGGGGACAAACCCACTGCAGGCAGGAACTCTTACAGTGATGAAAAAGTGGGCAAGGCAGGGTAGAAGAGACAGAATCACTCTAAGTGACCTTGTGGCAGTAGATTTCTGTTGGCAGGAGATCAAAGTAACTTACACAACTCCATTCCACAACAAACTCCACAGATTGCCATGAAGCAATCCGGTCTCCCCTCCCATCTCCTGCAGAGATGAGTAATAGTATCAATATGCATCAGTATGGGAACTACACAAAACACAAGAATAAAAAAGATGGAAGAGCAAAGAAGAGGATGGTCAAAGAACGTGCCGAAGAACAGGTGAAAACTGTGACCATGATTAAGTAATGAAAGAAACTGTCAATAATGTGTCTTACCACACAATAAAATTTCAAAGAATATACAGTATGGTCAGAAAAGAGGTTTCATGAGCCAGCAGAGCTCTACAAAGAGCTGGAAGAAAAAAATAAAGCCATTACAGAAATGAACGTTTCATTACAAGCAAAGTAAAGAATAACCACTGATTATCCTGTGGGCAAATGAACAAAAGGCTAAATAAAAGGATTCGAAAGAAAAAGACACATAAGGAAAACAAATAAAGGAGATCCAGTATGTCCAGTTTGAAGATGGTAACAGAAGAGAAACGTGTGAGAAACAATTCTTGAAAACTTTCAAAATAAAAGACACGTTCATAAGCTGAAAAGGTAACTAGGTCTCAGGAAAAAATTATCAAAACTGTCAATACTGGCAAATATCTTAATGAAGTTCTAAACATTTATTTTTTAAATATTTTAATGTTTATTTATTTTTCAGAGACAGAGAGAGACAGTACAGGAGTGGGGGAAGGACAGAGAGTGAGAGAGGAAGACACAGAATCCAAAGCAGGCTCCAGGCTCTAAGCTGACAGCACAGAGCCTGATGCAGGGCTTTGAACTCAAGAACTGTGAGATCATGCCTGAGCAGAAGTCAAACGCTTAACCGACTGAGCCAGCCAGGCACACCATAAACCTTTAAATTTAAAGAGAAATTCCTTTGTTTAAAAAAAAAAAACTTCTATAAAAGGAAAAAAGCAGGCCAGCTTCAGAGCTCTCCCTAGCATTTAATGCTACAATAAAAGTTCTCAAGGAAACAAACATTGATCCAAAATACTTTATACTCAAGCAAACTACTATTTAAATTTAAAAGCAGGAGCGGGGCACCTGGCTGTATTAGTCAGAAGAGCATGCGACTCTTGATCTCAGAGTCTTAAGTTTGAGCCCCATGCTAGGGGTAGAGATTACTTTAAAAAAAAAAAAAAGAAAAGAAAAAAGAAGGGCGCCTGGGTGGCTCTGTCGGTTTAAGCATCTGACTTCGGTTCAGGTTATGATCTCATGGCTTGTGAGTTTGAGCCACGCGCTGGGCTCTGTGTGGACAGCTAGGAGCCTGGAGCCTGCTTCAGATTCTATGTCTCCCTCTCTCTCGGCCCCTCCCCTGTTTGCATTCTGTTTCTCTCTCAAAAAATAAAATAAAGACAAAAAAAAAAAAAAACCTTTAAAGGTAAGAAAAAAAACAAACTTATGAGGAAATAAGAATTCACAGAATGTAGTTTCCCTGAGCCTTTCTTGAGGAAACTCAAGTCAGATTTTAGCCAACCACGAAATAAATGGAGAAATTATAGGCAAAAGACTGCATTTGGGAACTGACCCCATTTTACTCTAGGTTTAAGGCTAATACAAATATTGTATGCATGATTAAACAATAGAATGTGAGTATCATAAATCTGAAACTGTAGAAATAAAAGTACCAAAAAGCAGGGACAGAAGTGGGAGCGAAGATGGCAGGTAACAAATGAATGCACTGATTTTCTTATCTTGTATACCCAGCCATCAAAATATAATAATCCAAAGCTGATAATTAAAGTTGTAGAGGTACAGGTATATTTGGAGTTTAGAGCAATGGTAAAACATGTAATGAAAAAAAAATGGTAGTAGAGAACATCGTTTTATGGTATTAACAAGATTGAGACAGTTCGATAAATATCTTATACTGACATATCCTCAAGATATAGTACATAAAGCATTTATTTTTATTTATTTATTTATTCATTTTTGTAAAACATTTATTTTTTTTTAATGTTTTACTTATTTTTGAGAGAGAGAGAGAGAGAGAGAGACAGCATGAGCAAGGGAGGGGCAGAGAGAGAGGGAGACACAGAATCTGAAGACAGGCTCCAGGCTTTAAGCTGTCAGCACAGAGCCCCACGTGCGAACCCACGAAACACGAGATCATGACCTGAGCCAAAGCTGGATGCTCAACCGACTGAGCCACCCAGGCGCCCCAGTTTTGTAAAACATTTTTTCAAAGCTAGGAATATGGCTGTACATACAAAGAATTTTAGAATGAAAGAAACATTCTTTAAAAAAAATTAAAGGTTTGGTGCTAGCTTTAAACTTAAGAATAGATGTAAACTGCATTTATTTCAATTCATATACTCACCAGTATAAATAGAAGCTTCTCTAGCAGCAACGGGCATATTGGAGGTATTGGCTACCAAAGCTGTCCTCTTCATAATTGATTCCACCTTACCATCAACTTCCATCGTGAGCTAGAGGCAAACAATCTCTTATCCTCCCATTTCCAAACAGAACATTTTAGCCCCTGCTTTTACAACTTACCCATATTTAATCCCTCTTATCAGTTTTCCCAGAGTAATATTCCTTATCACTCCAACCTCTCCTCTCTGCCCCACTGTGCATTATTTCCACTTCATAAATAAAATCCATTATTTCATGGAAAAAGGAATATTACCTCAGCAACCTCGTAGATCATATAAAGCCAATGTAAAGTTCCCATCTATAAACATTTTATCTATTTTATCTTTCTACCAGTAACTGAAAGCCACCAGACCACAAAGAGAAACTTTAAAGTATTTGACTGAAAAATTCAAATTCCTTTCCTCGAATATACAAATTGAATCACAAATATAATCAGAAAATTCCTTCAAAGATCCTTGACAAATGAGAGCATTGCTCTAGGTCCAACACAAAGCTATTGATTGCCAACAAAAGTTGGTTAATGGTATTTTTTTCTACAATAATATTTGAAACTTTATATGTACAGACCTCTGGGAAGTCCCGGAGGACTTCAGACATCTCATTTCCTCGTTCTCCACATCCTACATAGATGATCACATCACTGTTGGAATACTTGGACAGAGACTGTGATATCACTGTCTTTCCACAGCCGAAAGCCCCCGGGATTGCAGTAGTTCCTCCCTGCACACATCTGAGCAGAGAAAACAAAGTGTGGATTGCTTTACTTGCTAATTACTACTAACAAATAAAGTAGGCAAGTGACACAGAAATACAAGTTGAAGAAAGAAAGCACTTTGAAATATTTTCATCTGTATCTATAGATATATATACAAAGATAGATACAATAATTGCTCCTCCAGCTGGTACCTATAAGAGTGGATGTTTTTTATTATCATTAACCATCTCTACCGTCTTTAATAACTGGATAGTGAGGGTATATGCCACAAAGTATCTGGGGAAACGTAATATGAAAACAAAACAGTACTAATGATACTTGGAATATTTATATTAATTAGTTCATATAAGCACAATATAGGAATCACAGCTAAAAGAAAAATTTAAATAGCTTTTCTACGCTGCCTTGAGGCAAAAAATAAGACCTAAGAAAATCATATCTTGTTATAAAGGTTAATGAACAAAGAATTTCATTAAGGTCTTATGTCAATCCCCTTTTATACACTGAATAACTATTTATAAAGTACTTCCTAGGCACTAAAAACTGCTTGGAGATGCTGGAGAGACACCAGCAAATAAGCCATATTTCTGTACTCACAGAGCTCACATTCCAGGGGGATAAACCGAAGAGTCAGCTGGTGGTTAGAGTGCCATTTAGCAGCTACATTCAAACTTTCCCTAAGAAGTGGCATTAGAGAGTGAAATATCCTTAAGGGCAGAGCAAAGTGAATGGTGTGGTATGTGTCTGTGTGTGTGCTCACATGCCAAGTAGCATGTAAAGCAGGAGGGTGTGGGCAGGAGAAATGAAATTTAATGCTAAGGGAAATTTCTTTGCAATACTATGTTTTATTAAAAACTTCACAGAAACATTATGACCTTAATAATAATAATGATAGACTTCAACATAAAACTAATACACATTAAAATTTTTCTCCTTGAAACCTTTTTTTAAAAAATATTTATTTTGGGGGAGAGCACAAGTGGGAGAGGGGCAGAGAGGAGGACAGAGGATCTGAAGTGGGTTCTACACGGATAGGCTGACAGAAGTGAGCCTGATGTGGAGCTTGAACTCACAAACTGAGATCATGAGCTGAGCCAAAGTCGGATGCTCAACTGACTGAGCCACCCGGGTGCCCCTCTCCTTCAAACCTTTGATTGACTTTGATAAACCAAGTGGGCACGTCCATTCATCCTATGGCTTTATATACCTTTCTCAAATCACTTTTAACTTGGGTGGGGAGGCAGGGCTAGGTGTGCCCCAGTTTGGAAGTTCAGCAATTCAATGTGAAAAGTACTATCAAGAGAACATCCAAGGTGCTATGGGAGAACACAGGAAGGGGTGCAAAGTCTGACACTGGGTTTGAGTGGGTTAGGAAATCTTTCTGACAGTCGCTAAGACCTGAAAGGGAAGAATAATTAGCCAGACAAAGGGAAATAACATTCCAAGCAGAGGAAACAGCATATCCAAAGGTCCAGGGGTAATAGGGAGCATTGCTTGAGGAACTAAAAGTCCTTCAAGATGCCTGGAAGATGATTTATAAGGAAGCTGGGCAGTAAAGTGGCTGACATGATACTGGAAGGTAAGCAATAGCCAGATCACAGACCAGATGGTTTTATAAAGAATGAAGGAGGTTTTTTAAAAAAAAATGTTTATTTATTTATGAGAGAAAGAGCATGAGTGGGGGAGGGGCCAAGAGAGAGAGGGACACAGAAGCAGGCTCCAGGCTCCAAGCTGTCAGCACAGAGCCCAACATGGGGCTTGAACCCACAAACTTCAGCATATGACCTGAGCCGAGTTGGACACTCAACTGACTGAGCCACCCAGGCACCACAGGAGGATTTGTTTTAAGAGCAATAAAAAGCACTTTGGGGTTTCAAGCAAAACAGTGCAGAACCAGATATGCGTTTTAGATGCATCATTATTTAATATGGACAATCTCTTAGAAAGAAGGTAAGACTAAGGAGAAGAGGTCTAAAGTGATTACAGCAGAAACTAGGGTAAGAGCCTTAATTAAAGTCATGGAGTAGGGATGAAAGATGTACATAAAAAATACCTAGGTCACAGAATAAAAGCCCTG
The DNA here is from genome assembly GCF_006229205.1 of Suricata suricatta. Lineage (NCBI taxonomy): Eukaryota > Metazoa > Chordata > Mammalia > Carnivora > Herpestidae > Suricata > Suricata suricatta. Next base: position 60,174,916 of record NC_043704.1, on the reverse strand, counting down.
TTCAATAATTAGATGTGAATAGGTAAGAATGATCCTTGAGAGAAGTCACAGATTTTAGATTTGGTATTCACTGGATAGATAATGACAGCTGTTGAAAGAGGCAACAAAAAAAGATGAGCAAGTTTCAAGGAAGAGAGTAGTAATAAGATGACGATTTTAGCTTGTAGGTACCTGACTTAGAGGTGCCTGTAAGATGTTCAAAAGGAGAGGCGGGATCAGAAGTGAACATATGAGTCTGGAACTCACACAAGATCTGGGCGAAGACACAGATTTGGAAGCCATCATATGTAGAGGAAGACTTAAGTTATGAGAGTGGACAAAGTCATCCATACAGGGTAAGAGACCCCAGAAGAGGGAAAAACTCTAATAAATATCAAAATTAAAGGAGAAGGAACTTGCAATAGAGCATAAGAACTTGTGTATAGAAGCTAACAGGAAGAATAAAAAAAGAGAGTATTTCAAGGAGGAAGAACTCAGAGCAGTATTCGAAGATGTAGGAATTAAGGAAATACTAAAACTTATTTACTGAATTTTTAGTATGGGAGTGAATGAGAATGTTAGTGACTGCAGTTTCAACGAGGGGGCAAGCCAGCTGGGCCGGCACTGTGAATGAGAGTGGGAAAAGTGGACATGGCTAATTTATTTTTTTAAGGAGTCTGCCTATGAAGATGAGACAAGTGGTGGAAGTCAAAAAGGAGAAAAGGGCAGATATTTTTTCAGGAAATGCAAAATAAAGGGAAGAAAACCTACAGAGAAGGTGTCTGAGGAGACATGAGGCGGGACAAGCCTCAGAAAGAGGAAAGGAAGAAGGGACAAATGGGAGTGTACATTAGTGGAAGGAATTTCACATGTGAAGGCTCTAGTAATGATTATTTGTTGCTAACGAAGGAGAGTGGAGCTGAGGACCTGAGGCAGGTGCAGAGGTCTGAAATAGCTGCTGAGGAAAGCAGGAGAATGGTAAACAGAGAAATGCAGTAGGACTTGGGACCCAGCAGTGAGGTACACCTTGCACTCATTATCTGAATTTCTCAGCACCCTGTGAGTAGACGTGGGAGCGGGAGGTGGCTGGACAGATTCAGTTGGCATTTTGCTGGGTGAGTGTGGCAGAAAACAAAGGAACAAGAAAATACAGTATGCTGGTCAGTATCCACAAGACTGACAGCCTATTAAGCTTACGTTGGTTCCTGAAGGATATGGAAAGAGGAGGTGCTGACTAATAAGAAGTCACAGGATCAAAGATCTTGTGAGAAATAGTGAGAACTCAGAGAGTTGGTCTGAAAGGTTAAAGTGGGACATATGTGGGTTGGTGATCAGAAGTTGAAGGAGTTATTATATCATGGCTTCTGTCTTCTCTGTGAATTAGATGATGAAGTCTTTTGTTCAAAGTAAAGCAGAATATGGTGAAGTCTGAGATTTAAAGAAGAAGAGATTTGAGGTTTTGAAGCAGTTGATGAAGAAAACGGCAAACAGGAGACTATAAATTAAGAAAGATTCCTGGGCAGCACAGAGAGCCCAATTGGTTTTAGAAACCATACTTATAGTGACACCAATCTACTAATTCCGGGATAGCTAAATAAAGATAGCTATATTGTTTGGACACAGATTTGCTGGAAATTTTATTTTTTCAAAATATCTTAGAAATAATGCCTTTTTTGGGGCGCCTGGGTGGCTCAGTCGGTTAAGCCTCCGGCTTCGGCTCAGGTCAGATCTCACATTCGTGGGTTCAAGCCCCGCATCAGGCTCTGTGCTGACAGCCAGCTCAGAGCCTGGCGCCTGCTTCCGGTTCTGTGTCTCCTTCTCTCTCTGCCCCTCCCCCTCTCATGCTCTGTCTCTCTCTGTATCAAAAATAAATAAAACATTTAAAAAAAAAATTAAAAAAAAAAAGAAATAATGCCCTTTTTGCAACTGTGAAACAATAAATCTTCAATGATTTGACTCCATAATAAGCATTGACAATATATGAACATATTTAACTAATTCACTATTATTTCTCTAGATAAAATTTATATAGCAATAGCACATAAGATAGCTATAAGGCAGTGAAACAATAAGCACATATAATCCTCTGAGGAAAAACCACAGGCATAGCTAAAACTTACGGAAAAAGGGCATCAAGGACCCTCTGGCCAGTCAACAAGGGATGATTAGCCGGCAGCTTCTCAGTGACAGGCCGAACCTGACGTACAGGCCACACTTGGACCATGCTAAACTTCTCCTTTATACCTTCAAATTCAAGTTCCAAGACAACATCCTACAGAAATACAGCAGAACATTAAGTACAGCCAAATTATGAACATTTCTTCTTCTAACATCAAAGTAACCCCAGATTCCTCTTGGGGGTGGAAAGGTAGTATGTGGAAATGGATTTATCCTTCTTATTGCAAATCTTTATTTTATATATAAGTTTATTTATTTTGAGAGAGAATGTGTGTGAGCAGGGGAGGGGCAGAGAGAGAGGGAGGGAGAGAATCCCAGGAGGCTCCATGCTGTCAGAGCAGAGCACAACACAGGGCTTAATTCCACGAACTATGAGATCATGACCTGAGCCGAAACCAAGAGTCGGACAACCAACTGACTGAGCCACCCAGGTGCTCTGGAAATCTTTATATACAGTCCTAATTTTTTTTTTTAATCAAGTGCATTGATTAGTGTTTTAATGCTTAAAATATAGGAGTTGGAAGATGTATTTCAAATAATAGAAGACTAGTTAAAAAGTTATATGGTTATGCCCAGGGACAGGTATTAAAAGATACAGAAGATACTCTTGAGACTGTGGTAAAAATGAAAGCTTTCCTAATTTACTTCGTATCTTTCTTTTGTTTATTACAGCAATCTTATACTGATTTAATGAAAAATACTTACAAGAACCCTAAAAAATCTAATAAAGTCAAATACAAAAGCAAAAAGATAGTAATACTCTAACATTTATGAACACTGAAATTGTTTCAAACTCACAAACAATTCCAACGTCCTCAGACTTGTAGCAATCTGTAATTTTGAACTACATGAATTTGAACTGTCTACCTCAGAGTGTTCCTTCCATGTGTGTGAGTCTTTAAGCCAGTAAGGCTAGCTGACTGCTCTGAATCCCAATCTGAACTCTTTTGTTCTCTATATTTTACAGAGCACAGAACTGCTCTTGAGAAATGACTAGAAAATTGTTTTTACTACATTTTGTTTGGAGCAGATTGTTACAATGGTCTCCTTAATAAAGTTATCTTCATACCCACAAAGACTATTATGAATCTCTGATATTTGACTATCAATAACACTAAAGGACTAAGTTTTAAACAGCCTGCCCAGAGTTAGAATTCATATAATCCATTATACAATAATTATGCAAATGTAGATTAACAGTTAAAATCAAAGTCTACACACTATGCCTAAAGATTCAGGGGTTTAAAACGAGCATAAATTAAGAAGGTAGGGAAATGTTACACTAAATATTGGCTTCCCTTAAAAAAAACAAAAACAAAAAATAACTCAATATGTTCTGCTTTTTGTATTCCCAAGCCTAAGTTTAAAAATAAAATCTTACATAAAAAATAGTTATGGCAGTTATTTACAAGAAACAACAAGTGTTGGCAAGAATCTAGAGAAAGGGGAACTCTCTTGCACAGTTGGTGGGAATGCAAACTGCTGCAGCCACTGTGGAAAACAATGTGGAGGTTCCTCAGAAAGTTAAAAATGACCTATCCTATGATTCAGCAATTGCATTACTAGGTATTTACCCAACGGATGCAAAAATACTGATTCAAAGGAAACAAGCACCCCAATGTTTATAGTAGCATTATTAACAATAGCCAAATCATGGAAAGAGCCCAAATGTCCATCAACTGATGTACACACATGCGCGCGCGCGCGCACACACACACACACACACACACACACACTGGAATATTACTCAGCCATAAAAAAATGAAATCTTGCCATTTGCAATGATGTGAATAGAGCTACAGGGTTATTATGCTAAAAGAGAAAACAAGTTTCTCAGAGAAAGACAAATACCATGTGATTTCACTCACATGAGTAATTTAAGAAACAGAAGAAGGTGGGGTAGGGAGGGGGAAAGAGAGGCAAATCAAAAAACAGACACTTAACTATAAAGAAGAAACTGAGAGTTACTGGAGAGGAGGTAAGCGAGAGGAGGAGGTCTTATAAACAAATGACGGGTATTAAGGAGGGCACTTATTGTGATGAGCACTGGGTCTTTAGGTAAGTAATGTATCACTACATTCTACACCTGAAACTAATATTATACTGTATGTTAACTATCTGGAATTTATTTATTTATCTTCATTTTTTTAATGTTTATTTTTGAAAGAGAGAGAGGGACAGAGCATGAGCTGGGGAGGGACAGAGAGAGAGGGAGACACAGAATCTGAAGCAGGCTCCAGGCTCTGGGCTGTCAGCACAGAGCCCAATATGGGGCTCTAACCCACAAACTGTGAGATCATGACCTGAGCTGAAGTCAGATGTTCAACCGACTGAGCCACCCAGGCGCCTCACTAACTGGAATTTAAATAAAAACTTGGAAAAAAAGGAACAGGGGATCTACTATACAACATGATGACTGTTCATAACAGTATAGTACTATATACTTGGAAGTTGCTAAAGAGGAGATCTTAAATGTTCTCACCACACACACACACACACACACACACACACACACACACACATATGTAAAGTGTTTTGATAGAAATGTTAACTAACCCTATGTAGTAATCATTTTGGAATAAATAAGGGTATTAAACCATCATGGTAAAAAAAAATTATGGGAGTTATTCAAAACCTGCACATTAAGTATCAATTCTATGACCATTTAGGACACTAAAATGGGTACTCTTGGGACTATCAGATAGGGCCACACTATGAGATAAAGTTTATAAACTACTCACTGAGGTATCATAATTTCCAGGTGGAGCAATGTAAGTTACAGTTCCTCTGTTTCGTGGTGGTAACATGATTTTGTGTTTGATGAGCGAGTTCTCATTGACAATTCCATAAATATCTCCACCAGTGATGTGACTACCAACCTAGAGAAAAAAAGCATCGTCTGTTAAATGTTCAAATAGACATCAAGCTCTTTAACGTTCAAATAAATGTCAAGCAGATTTATCCTTGCTGCTATTATTTAAATCATTTGCTTCATTTATCAATAAAACACATTAGATCTAAAATTCTTCTAGCAGATTTAAAGAAAAGTTTAAACTATACTTCTGTGGTCTATTTTTATTTGACTAAGGAGTACAAAATAGTTCATTAAACATTCATTTCACATTCTTTCACCAACGTTAGAAATCTTGGTTATAAAGACATACCCGCAAGTTTTTGCAAGGTGTAAAATCCCATTTGACATCTCTGCTCAGAGCAGACACATTTACTCCTCGGGGAATGTAAATACTTTGGGTTTGACTGCTGATATCTGACAGAGGTCTCTGAATGCCATCAAAAATAGCTCCCATGATGCCAGGCCCAAGCTCTACTGAGAGGGGTTTACCAGTACGGAGTACAGGATCTCCAACAGACACACCAGCTAGAAACAGTAGTTGAGGAAAACTCACTATGAAAGTTTAGAGACACTATAAAAAGGAAATACTACAGTTTAACAGGAAATGATACTTAAGAAGCTAAAACAGAAATTCTCAAACTTTCTCAGTTCACAACATCCTTAGTGTTCCATTATCATTTTTTACAGTGACCCATGACAAAAGATATATAATAATTCCACTTCTTAAATAGTTCTATACAAACAACTTAATAAATATATATGTCCTAACCAGTGAGTGGCACTGAGAGAAAAATATATAGATTGAAAGAAAAAATATTTTAGCTTCATTTTTAAATAACATCAATTCTTACAAATGGGATGTAAGTGCTTACTGGGCATTGTACCATTTTCAAGCCTTGTAATCAAACTGAATATCTGTTCCACATTCAGTTTTGTATGATACTTGCTTTTTAGCTTAACAATCACCACTCAGCTAGCTTCCCAAATATATGATATTATTGACAAGAATACAGTGTGGCCAAATGATGAAAGTGGTTATTAACCGAAGCTACTGGTTCACATCGTGTCTGAACATGTCTAATATTCCTGTGTTAACCTCACAACGTGTAAAGATCCTGGGGTATCACGTGAGTGTGCTGCCGCTGCCCAGCATGCCTCTGCACAGTCTGGGAACCACAAAGCTAAAAGTAGAAGCAATATATGGCTAATACATTGATTGTTTCAACTCTCCTTAATACATGATTTCAACTATACTACTGAGGAATATCAGTCCCCTAGAAAGGATACTAGCACTTGGACAAAACCTTAAAATCTTAAGAAATGCTTTTGAAAAGCAAAAGAATAAAATCTGCAAGTAAGCACACTGAAACCATGTTGCTCTCACATACTTGCTGACAAGAGTAAAATCAGGACAACTTTTACTGACAGCAATTCAGCAAAATCTATCAAAATTTAAAATGCATTAAGTCTTGATCCAAGAATCCAACCTCTGTGAATTCATACTATAGTCATACTTCAACACTGTTTATAACACATAGAGACTAGATACAACCAAACTTTCTCTTATTGAAAAGATTAACAAATTATATACATTCATATGATGGAACTCTATTATGTAACTGTAAAAAAAAAAAGAGCTTCTATAAATTGCTCTAGAAAGATCTCCAAAATATATTTTCATTTCCATTATGAAACTTTTCAAACCTAGAGCAAAACTGAAAAAATTTTACAGTGAACTCTTATTTACCAGTTAGATCCTACCATGAAACATTTTCCTATACTTATCACATATTTATCCATCTTCCATAAAAAATGCAGGGTATAGAACACTGCATATAGTATGCTGTCTTTTGGGGGGGAAAGGGAAAAGGATAACATTTATATTGGTTCATATATGCAGTTAACAACCTAGGAGGGTATACAATAAAAGGAAGTAATAAAAATGGCTACATGCATGCGTGTTTTGAAAATTGGCCAAATACAGGATGGCAATGGTGAAGAGGGCTGTCACTGTATACACGCTCATTTGTTTTTATCCTAAATCTTCAAACCACGTAAAAGATTGAAATATAAAGCTAACAATAGAAAAAAGTCCTTAAAAAAAAGTCATTTTGATTAGTCATGATTTCATAACTATAAAGACTTCTAATTTTATTTAAATTTTCAAATTTTATTTTGATTTAGCAAATCAACATTCACACAGAGTGAAAAAATGTATTTTAGTATGGCAAAAAGTTTGTACCAAATAAATCTTAATAGTCAAAAAACTAATGCTGCCCCTATAATTTACTGCAGCATTATTTACAGTAACCAAGATATGAAAGCAATGTACGTGTCCATTGATAGATTAGTGGATAAAGATGATGTAGCATACTTGTGTGCATAAATACATAAAACACTATAACATATGTGCATGTGTATATTACACAATAGAATATTATTCAGCCATAAAAAAAGATGAAATCTTGACATTTGAGACAAGATGGGTGGACCTAGAAGGTATTATGCTTCATGAACTAAGCCAGAGAAAAACAAATACCATGTAATTTCATGTATATGTGGAGCCTAAAATATAAAATAAATGAACAAACAAAAAAAGAGACAGATTCATAAATACAGAGAATTGGTGGTTGCCAGAGGGGTGAGGGTTGGCTGAATGGGTGAAATAGATGAAGGAGATTTGAAACAAACTCCCAGTTATAAAATAAATTGGTCAGAGGGATAAAAAGGTATAGCGTGTGGAATAGAGTTAATAATATTGTAATAACTTTGGTAAGAGGGTAGCTAAAGGTGAGCATTTCATAAAGTATATAATTGTCAAATCCCTATGTTATACACCTGAAACTTATACTTCAACAAAAACATTTTTAAATAATAAATGAGAATACTGTCCTAAATCAATTTATGTAAAACACATAAAGTTAAAAAAAAAGTAGTTTCTCTTCACAAAGTTTTAACACATTATCTCTTTTCCATAAAACACTGAAAATACTATGTCTAAAAGCCAAAATTATGATCACCAAACAAGAAGATTTCCTAGTGCTAACACTATAATGTAACATACTACCCAGCATTATTAGAATACAGAAAGTAGTGATTGATTTATTTATGAATTTACTATTTTAAACAGAAATCATGATTAGAGAATTTTAACCATAAAAATTAATATTATTAATTCTGTTTATGCTTTCTTCTTACAAAAATAAAATGTCACTCTTAAGAAAAATTCTAATTGGTTTTCCCTCGAGTTTGTGAACTACCAAACTATAAAGAGCAATGAAAGTTCAGAAGATAACATTAGTTTCTTAAAAAAAATAAGATCATTAATTCCTAGTTCCTTTCCTCAAAATTCCTATAAAAATCAGAGTTCTTTATAACACCAGCACTTCATGCATCTGGTATCATTGGTTGTTGCTGCTTCCACCTTTGCTATAAATCCCTAAATTTTGATGGGTAGAAAGTGGCAAGAAATTGAACCAAAAAGGATACAGGTTTCTTCATACACCTGGATAGTAGCCATGTCACCCTCCAGTCGGATAATCTCTCCAACCAGCTCACTATGGCCCACTCTCACCAGCTCATACATGGCTGCGCCTGCCATGTCACAGGCTGTGACCACTGAAATGAACAAATGAGTGTTGTGATAACTTAAGATTCTGTGAATAGTTACACATAATTAAAATATCCAGTTAACCCAATAATATCTCTCTCTCACATACTCATAAGAAAAATAAAATACCCACTATGAAACATACATACAGTTTCACAAGAATATGCATTTGTAGCATATGACATAGGTAAACAAAATTAATTTGTTAGGCTAAAGCTTATTCATTAACATAATACACATAAAAATTATGTTCAAAAAGTCCAAAGTTCTATTTGGCAAACTCTTACCTAGCAGCACTGAGACACACTTCGATCAACCCAGGTTGCTATAATACATGGAATGATGGATTTGGAATAAAAAAAAAGTTTAAACTAAGACCGGAATAAGAGTTGCACGGCAGAATGCCACATAGTATCAGTCTCCTGTGCTGTCACCACTCCTTTGAGAAGTAATATTTAAAACAACAATCTTTAGTTTCATTTTTAACACTTCACATTAGTGGTTAAAACTCTTCTGAAACGGGACTTCTTTGATAACCTAATGAGGGTTCTACCTAGAAAACCTCATATACGCGTCTAAAAATTTTTTTTCAAGGGTGCTTGGATGGCTCAGTCAGTAAAGCATGTGACTCCTGATCTCAGGATTGTGAGTTTGAGTCCCATGTTAGGTGATTTTTAGATTACCTAAAAAATAAAATCTAGACAAAAATGTTTTTCATAGACCATAAAACTGTTTATAATTAGTCATTACCACCAGGTGAAGTATCAGTTAAGAATTCCTATTTCTTATAAACACTCAACCAGAATTTATTTATATTTATTATTTTCTATTTACTATTACTATTTATTATTTAGATCACATTGTCTAGTAAGTAAAAGTTACTTTTCTAGTAGGCAGGGAAAGTTGTACATGAAAATCTGAAAGATCTGTGTAGCAATAACTTGATTTTTATTTATTTAATGTTCATTTATTTATTTTTGAGAGAGCAAGTGAGCATGTGCACATGCATGCACACATGTTGGGGAGGCCAAGAAAAGGGGAGACAGAGAATCTGAAGCAGGCTTCGCACTGTCAGGGCACAGTCAGTGCAGAGCCTGATGCAGGGCTCAAACTCAAACCATGAGATCATGACATGAGCCGAAGTCAGATACTTAACCAACTGAGACACCCAGGCAACCCAGAATAACTCTATTTTTGATATTTAGTCTCCTGATACAATTGATTAAAATCATATATTAATATTCAAGTGGAAATTATTAAAGTATTAATCTTTAATTAACTTGTGTTAGAACAATGAATACTTTGTTAATTTCATAAATATTTACCGCTATACCTACTATATAAGAGCTAAGATGCACTGAAATGTCAGAGATAACTACAATTTTAAATCAAATTTCATAAACCCAAAGTATGCCATTTTTCTATCATTTTATTAAGTACTTAAGAATTAGAAATAGTTTCTAGGAGCTGTTTACTACAAGTTTCAGACAAACATTTTTACCTAAACTCTTTTGATGGTATTCTTTCTTGCCTTTTCCCTAAAAGTTCTTGAATGTAGCCTGCTTTTCCTAAAGACCCTTCTGATCATCAAAGGAAAAACTGTTTCTTGGAAAGGCAAAAGAAACTGAAAACAGTGAAATGTATTTTTGCCAATGAGTTCAAGCTCAAACATCAAGTTCTAAGCTGTAGAAACACTGTAACTTACTGCATAAATACCAGAAAAGGGTGTTCACCTCCACTGTGATTAGAACAAAAAGACTATAGCATGAGGTTTATAAAAAAAACATAAGGAGGGGCACTAGGGTGGCTGAGTTGATTAAGTGTCTGACTCTTGATTTTGGCTCAGGTCATAATGCCAGGGTCCTGAAATCGATCCCTGTGTTGGGCTCTGTGCTGAGCATGGAGCCTGCTTATGATTCTCTCTTTCTCTCTCTCTCTGGTCCTCACCCTTGCTTGTATACACACAATCTCTCTCAAATAAAAATTAAAAAAGAGAGAGATATAAGGAAAAATAAGTATCCACGACACTAAGGATTATAAAGTAACGAGCGGGTTTTACCATGGGAACTATGAATCATATTTTGTAGTTGATCAATGAATAATTTGTTAATTTCATAAATATTTAAGATCAATGAATACTAGAATGAAATTTATTATTTAAAATACAGTACCCCAAGTTTTGGCATAATAAAACAAAGTTTTTAACTGCTTTCTATTATCATTCTTATGTCTTATGTCATAAACTTCTTTCCCACAGATACCTAGTTATGTGAAAATGTGAGATAAACATTCAGAAGGATTTACAAATGCAAAGAGCCACAGTTGATATTGTTGAGAAATGCTCTGAAAAAAATTATTGAAATTCAAACCACATTAACATATGTTTACTCATATCTGCAAGGTATGATATACTAAAAGCTATTAAACTTGATATTATATTATATAGGCTTTTTCTGAAAAAAATTATTGAAGTTCAAACCACATTAACATATTTGCTGAATGCCTATGATCTGCAAGGTATTATATGCTAAAAGCTATAAACTTTATATTATATAGCCTTATTTCACCTCAGATTTAACAAAAAAAATTAAGACATATCTAAAACTCTGAACACCAATTACACACTTACATAATAAATATGGTATCACAAATTAGTACCCAATAATTATCAAATCAAAATACTGAATACAAAAGAGATGCCTGGGTGAATCAGTCAGTAAGTGTCCAACTTTGGTGTCAGCTCAGGTCATGAGCTCATGGTTCATGTGAACAAGCCCTACATCAGGCTCTGCACTCTGCTTGGGATTCTCTCACTCCCTTTTCTATTCCTCTCTCTCTGCCCCTTCCTCCATTCACTACACACACATACTTTCAAAATAAATAATAAACTTAGTTTTTAAAAAAAGTAGTGAATGCTAGAGAAACTCTTATGATGGCGGTATTACCTCAGTCTTAAAACAACTAAGAAATCTTTTAGGAACAAATAGAACTGTGAGTGAACAGAAACTTGCGTATTTTGCCTGAAATGCCTTGTAAAGACATTAATTGAAGTTAGGAATCTTTACCATTGAAATTATTACATATTACTTACCAGGTCCTGAGACTCCATGCACATAACCAAACGTGCTTTCTTTATCTTCATCAAGGATTTTGGGAAGCTTGGAGAAATCCATAATGTTAATTTACCTGTGGTTAAAGAAAAAAGGTTTTAAGTATGAACGATAAAGCAAAAGAACTAATATTAGACAATTTCATCATTGGTATTCTTGAGTTATTACCACTTCTTCTGAGTAAAATATAAAGTTCTTAAAATTTGCTTCAAAGTACCTTATTCCTCGATGGCCTACAGTTATTAAAATTCACAATTACATATTCTTATGCAAAGTATTCCATAGCAAATACATCAAGGAGTGTAATAAAAAATGTGGTCTTTCCAATGGCTTACTGGCCCTACAATATCTTGTCCTCCCTGCCACTACAACTCTGATCTTTCCAACTACCCTTCCTCTTAGTCATTCTGTGTATACATAAGCTGAACTTGCCATTTCTCAAGGATACATACATTCCGCCCCAGGATCTTTGCACATGCTGTCCTCCTGCCTGGAGTACTCTTCTCCCAGATAACCACTCCTGTATCTCCTCCAGGTCTTTACTCAAATTTTGCCTTCTCTACCTATCAATTTAAAACTGCAAGAAGCAGGGATGCCTGAGTGGCTCAGTCAGTTGTGTATCTGACTTCAGCTCTCTCACAGTTGGTGAGTTTGAGCACCGCATATCCAGCTCTCTACTACCAGTGCAGAGCCAGCTTCAGATCCTCTGTCCCCTCCCCCACTTTTATTTTTATTAAAAAATAAAAAATAAAATTGCAACTTCCCTGCATTACTTTTCAATATCTGACACATTAAATCTTATAATAAAAAATTTTAATGTATTATCTATTTTTACAATTTTTCTGGGAGCAATTTTCTTTTTTCCTCTTCTTCTTTTTGCAAAACAGAACAGTTTAATAAATTCAGTTTACCTTCTTTATAGATATGCAATCTCAAAACCCCAAAGAATGAATGATTCAAGCCCAAACAGAAAACTGGTTGCAGATCCCTAAGTATAAAGTTTATTTTTGAGTGCTGGTCTAACTTGATAATTATTAAATATTAATTTTATATTAAACATAAAAATATTTAATAATGGAGATAAAACACACATACATATAAAATCTAATAATGTCCCCAAACAACCATAAAGAGTCACAGATCAATAAGTAATAAAGTACCAAATAATACACACTTATTTACTAAAAGTACAAATATTAGAATGATCAAGTAAGACTTCTTGAAGGCCAGGTAGAATTAGCATAAACTAAGAAAACAAGGACAGCAAAGGCATCCAAGTGGGGAAATAATGAGAACAAAAGAATGGAAATAAAAATTTCAGGAACAGTTAATAGATGGTATGACTGGAGTAAAAGGTTGAAAGGCAACAGTGAAAAGTAAGGATGCAACAGTAGAGAGATGGATCTGAGAGTCTAGAAATGAATTCCAAGTGGACTTTAGCCTATAAATAACAGGAAAATAACCAAGGGAGAATTGTTATGAGAAGAATGATGTTTAATTCATCTAACAGGTTAAAGTAGGGGAGGGAATGTAAGCATGATAAGAAGCTGGAAAGCTCTGGAAACAGTTATGGGTTGAGTGTCAATGGAATTCAATTTATTAAATGTTTATGGAGCTCCCACCAAGGAAAAGGTCCTGTGTTTAACTTAGGGAGTAAGGACTGTGAATAAAAGGAGCTTCCACAGGCTTAAACAAAGGTACTATAAAGCAAAATGACTTTAGTGTTCAAAATGACAACACCCTGAGAGCAGAGAAATTGGTTCAGATGTGGGAGAAGTGCAAACCAATGTAGATGAGGTAGGGGGAACAGGTTGTTGCTGGAAAGAATACAGAAAGAGAAAGGAAAAACAAACCTTGTGCTTTAGGGATTAATTCAGGCAAGGTTGAGTTGTGTTTTTGTCTTCCTGAAGCCACTTAAGGATCATGACAGAACCATATACTCCATGGGACACAATTTGTAAGCCATTAACCAAGATATGGGAGAATTGGGGAGGAGAGTTTAACAATGAAGTCCTTAACAGTGGAAGTCTGTTGAATACACTTCATGGCTTCAGAAGGGTAACAGTGGATAGAACTAACAAGGAAGAACCCAGTGATTAAAGAAAGAAATGAGTGAAAACAATGATGAAAAACACAAATATGGGAGACCTTAGAAGTGAGAAGAATATGATCAAAGGAGCAAGAAAGGTAACAAGAACTTGAAGATGGCAATGATAAGGTAGAGACTATCAGCAGACTGGTAATTTATTTATAATTTATTATAAAGGTAGTAATTTATTGATAAAGGTAGGTTATACTTATATCCATTGGAAACAATGGAAGTAAATCAGAAAGAAAAACAAACCAGATACCACAATCACAAATGTCACAATAAAAGAGACAAAGATTTTTCTGTTCTCAAGGAAAATTAAATCAGAGGAAGGCAGCTGAGGGAGGAAGTGATGAAAAGGGGAAATTGGCTTCCTAAAATTTTCTAACTTCCTAAAGATGCAGTAAAGGGGGCTGTTAAGTAATCAGGTATGAAATTGCAAAAGAATGGAATATAAAAAAAGATAGAGCAATTTTCTAGAAACTACTTAGATAATAAGGAAAAACCCAAAATTTAAAGGCAAACATTTGGGAAATGGGTTGGGCAAAGTCTTCAAAGTAGTGAACAAATGAATGAAGTCAAATCTTAATCTTCAGAAAATAAATTTCAACGTCAGAAAAGAACTTGATAATCAGAGTGTAACTTCTTCCCCAAATATGAGTTATTTCCTACGTAGCTTGCATGATACATGGTCACTTGCCTATTAAAGTGGAAACAGCATGAAATTTTGAGTCAGAGGATTTCAGACACTCCCTGGCTCTACTAGGGACATGCTGCAGGAGGGTCTGAACAAATCGGAAGTCTCTTCATATCTTCATTTGAGAAGCAGGAACAATTCTACTACCTACCCCATAGAAGCGGCTGAATTACAAATTTGTTAAATGTTCCTTGTGAATTTCTTAAAAAATTCTTAATGTTTATTTATTTTGAGAGCGAGACAGACAGAGTGCCAGTGGGAGAGGGGCAGAGAGAGAGGGAGACACAGAATCTAAAGCAGGCTCTAGGTTCTGAGCTGTCAGCACAGAGCCAAACACATGGCTCAAACCCATGAGCGGTAAGATCATTACCTGAGCTGAAATCAGATGCCAAACTGACTGAGCCATCCAGGTGCCCCGTGTTCCTTGTGAAATTTAGATGCTTACAGTAATTTCATCAGTAATGCCAATATTTACAGAGAGCTTGAATTTTGAAAAAGCCATTCTATTTTTTAAAATCTCCCCTTAGAAAATATCATATTCCACGTAAATCTACTTCCCTATTCCTTCTACCCTCTTGGTCATTTTTTCCAACAGCTGTAGACACAGAGAGCAGGGATCTCTCCAAGGAAATTCTCTTTAGTGCTTTAACTCTCCAAGGGTGTTTTTCAGATTTCTCTATTCAGAGGTTACTCTTTTCTTTTAAAGCAGAATAAACAAAATTTAAAAAAATAGTATTCTGAATGTTATATGAGTAAGTACTGAAGAATACCATTTCATCTGCCCTGGCTGCTTCTTTTACTAGGACAGAGAACAAGGCTTTGAGTCAGACAAATTGAGTTTGAATTTTAAGTTGCATCCTTGGGGAAGTCACATCCTTTCAACCTTTTGAGCCTCGGTTTCAATTGTAAAATCTAAATGGGGTTGTTGCAAGGCACCTAACTGTAAACCTAACAGAAAAGTAATAGCGATGGAGCCTGGGTGGCTCAGTTGGTTAAGTGTCTGACCTTGGTTTTGGCTCAAGTCGTGACTGCATGGTTTCGTGAGTTTGAGCTCTGTGTCAGGCTCTGTCCTGGCAGTGCAGAGCCTGCTTGGGGTTCTCTCTCCCTCTCTCTGCCCTTCCCCTACTCACACTATCTTGGTCTCAAATAAATAAACTAAAACTAAAACTAAAAAAAAGAAGTAATAGTGATAACTACCAACTTCATTCTGTTAATGCAAGCTAATCTTGCCTAACTTCCTAAAAAGAACTTAGTGTAATAATAAATGTATTTTATTTACTAGTGTATTCTTACTTTCTTGTTACTTGAACCAAATCTAGTCACTTGGCTAGTTTTTTTCTTAGCTATTATGAATATTTTACCATAACTTTATTTTTTAAAGGTAAACAGATTTTAAGCATTGACGATGTGCCAGGTGTCGTGTTACAGGTTGAAAATAGAATAGAGTGATAGGACACAATCTCTCCCCGGAAGCTTCTGGCCTGATGGGATGGATATAAAGACAAGCAGATAGCCACAATAAGTGACACATATGCCATCATAGGAGTTGTGCAGGCTGATCTGGGAGAACATAAAGCAAAGACATGGAACCTAGACCTGGGCAGGACAGGCATGGTTTGGAAGAGGCTAGGCTGAGACCCACAGGATGAACAAGGAGATCCTGGAGGACACAGTAGGGCTTCTTCACAGGTGGTTCGCACCTTCCCGGGTTCACTATGGTATTCTGGAGAGTTCATAAGGCAATAAAAGTCTGTTCTGATTTTTTTAAATAAGTATTTATATACGTTCCCTTTAAAACAACAGTGGCAGCCTCCAAGTGTACGAGCAATGATTAGTGGAAATCAGAGGGTTTATTCATGATTCAGTTGCCTTGTGGGTTTATCACTCAGCTGAATAACCCAGCCACCATGGGAACTAGTGTTTCTATAATTTTTAACTTTTTTATTTTCAGGCGTATGTTATTTAATTTATGCCAAAGACAGCAGACATTAGAAACAGTAATATCAAATAAGAGAATTAAGAGCCTAAATAATAATTCTATAAATTTACTTAGAGATGCTTTCACTATGAATATAGACTCACAAATCTATATTCATCTGATTAATATTCTTACGTAGCAAATGAAGATGATTCTACTTTCTTAAAAATTTTTTTTAAATGTTTTATTTATTTTTGATACAGAGAGAGACAGAGCATGAGAAGGGGAGGGGCAGAGAGAGAAGGAGACACAGAACCAGAAGCAGGCTCCAGGCCCTGAGCTAGCTGTCAGCACAGAGCCTGACGCGGGGCTTGAACCCATGAACGTGAGATCTGACCTGAGCCGAAGTCAGGGGCTTAACTGACTGAGCCACCCAGGTGCCCAGTGGATGATACTACTTTTTAAAAAGTCAGTGTCAGGGTGCCTGGGTGGTTCAGTCAGTTAAGCGTCTGTCTTCGGCTCCGGTCATGATCTCACAGTTCATGGATTCAAGCCCCGCATCGGGCTCTGTGCTGCCAGCTAGCTCAGGGCCTGGAGCCTGTTTCAGATTCAGTATCTCCCTCTCTCTCTCTGACCCTCCCCTGCTCACGCTGTCTCTCTCTGTCTCTCAAAAATAAATAAAAACCATTAAATAAAAATTTTTTTAATTAAAAAAATAAAAAGTCAGTGTCAAGAGGAGAAAAAATGATAACTATTATGAGTAACTGCTTTTTCTATGCCATTGAGTTATATGTAGAGAAGTGATTGCAAATATATCCCCAGCTCTTAACACATCTTTCAGGATAAAGTAAGAAAATTATGAAAACATCAGTTTTTGAAGTATAAAATGCGGGAATTTCTAGCACTTTTGTCCATTTCTTATGTTTTAACACAGTTAAATTTTAATCTTGGCTCCAGCAACTCAGACCTTTACGCCAGCTGTGCCACTGCCTGGAATGTGTTTTCTCACTCCCATGAACAGTCTCCCTGTTCCCACTGTCAGCCTCAATGCCCTTACTGCTCTTCTTCACAGCACTTATAAACTACCTGAAAGAATATAATTTTTCTTTTTAGTTCACTCTTTTACTATCTGTACCACTCCCTAGAATGCAGGTTTCATGAAGGGACACAAAACAGTACCTGGGCAAAGAAAAGAAGCACTCAGTGAATAGTTACTTAATAACTTCATATCCACCAATACCACCTCCAATTTACAAATGGGAAACCTAAGGAATGGAGATTTAAGTAAGTTTTCCCAGGATCACAAACTGAGAAAGAAGGAGCAGTGGGATTTGAATCTCAGCAATCTGACTCCAATGCCTCTGGGCCTTAAGCCCTGCACACTCTGCCTCCTAAATTAACAAGGCTGGTTTCTAATGTCTACATCTGAACAATCTTATATGGTAGGAAGGACAACAGTCTCTGTCTCAAGGCAATACTTTTATCAAATTAGACTCAGGGGGCGCCTGGGTGGCTCAGTCAGTTGAGCATAGACTCTTGATTTCGGCTTGGGTTGTGATTTTGTGGTCACAGGATAGAGCCCCGTGTCACCTGACTGGGATTCTCTCTCTCCCTCTCTGTTCCTTCCCTGCTTATGCTTTTACTCAAAATAAATAAATAAATAAACTTTTTTTTTTTTTTAAGACTTGGAGATGTAGCATCCAGATCCCCCTTCAAGAAAGGACAGGAGAATGTCATCAGTGGACAGCCAACAGCTGCCAGTCAACCCTTCAGAGTCTGCCACAGTTGCAGAGCTGCCTTGCCCACATTCACACCCTTCACAGGGCAACCTGTATCTGGTGACCGAGCAAAACGGAGGTTTAAAGACCCAGCCATGTCTACCAGATATGGGATTCTCTTACAAGTAATACTCACTCCAGATTTCCCCACAGGGTCAGCTAAGGCTTTTCTAGGCTTGAATTGCACTTCAGCCTCTCTTCCCAACTTGGGAGTCTGTCCCCTTCCTTTTACATGTGTGGATCCCTAAAAAACATCTTATACAGCAGACTCTTGGCATCTGATTCCAGAGAACCCAAAATGCTCAAATAATGAACAAAGTAAATAATTACCCCCTGGATAACTGAAACTTAGACTCACACTTGAACCACAAAGATCTCTGGCCTGTTTTCTTAGTTATCCTGTAACTAGTTATTCTGTGAAAGGGGAAAAGAAATACAAAAGTGGCTTTAGAAAGCAGAGCACTTAGGGCAATGTTGGGGCTAAGTCAAGCAACTGACATAGAGATCAGGTCTCCTTACAACCAAAGCCTTAGTTTCAATAAGGAACTTGCTTTTTGTCCTTCAACATAAACTTAGATAGAACCCATCATCAGTAAAGGAAAAGAAGTCTCAATGAAGAGTTTATTTAACTTCTAAAGTACTATTTTCAGATAGAGTTGGAAAATACATTTTCCATGTCCAGAAGTTTTTGGCTCCAACTTCTTAACATTTAAACACTTTGAGAAACTTTTAAGCACAGGCCCAAGGTAATGGGCTCTTTTGAAAATTGAATTTTCAATTCCCACAGCAATGAGATAAGGGTTCCCATTGTACTTCCAAAGTTTTTTCACTAAAGCACCCCTAAAGGAGAAAAACAAGTAAGAGTGAATAGATACCCCCCTACCTCCTCCCAGTCCTGACAGGGAACAGTATGTGATAGAAGTCCACTGTAAGCAGGGAAATTTCTTTGTATGCTCTTGTACATCTTCTTATTCCAAGCAAGTTTTGCACTCTATCATATACAATATCTATTTTATAAGATAAATAGGAAATTGCTTCCTTCCCACAAATAAAATAAAAATTATTCATTAGATAGGCGTATTATATTGACTTAATCACTGAATAGAGCTAAACATATAGCAGTTCAATAAGCATAGTCACAACATACTACTTTGTGTCCATTAATCACCCTTTATTGTTATCTATGAAAACGGTGAAAATAAAAATACCTCAGTATCCAATGGAAAAAAAGACAGTCTCTTTAGCAAATGGTGTTGGGAAAACTAGACAGTGATATGCAGAAGAATGAAACTGGGCCATTTTCTTACACCATACACAAAAATAAACTAAAATGGATGAAAGACCTAATGTGATACAGGAGAAAATACGCAGCAATCTCTTTGACCTCAGCCACAGCCAACTTCTTACTAGACATGTCTCCAGAGGCAAGGGAAATAAAAGCAAAAATGAACTATTGGGACCTTATCAAGATAAAAAGCTCTGCACGGCAAAGGAAACTACCATTAAAACTAAAAGGAACTGATAAAATGGGAAAAAAAATATTTGCAAATGATATATCAGATAAAAGATTAGCATCCAAAATCTATGAACAACTTACCAAACTCAACGCACAAATACTCCAGTAAAGAAATGGGCAGAAGACATGAATAGACACTTCTCCAAAGAAGACATCCAGATGGCTAACACACACATGAAAAGATGATCAACATCACTCATCATCAGGGAAATACAAATTAAAACCACAGTGAGATACCACCTTACGCCTGTCAGAATGGCTAATATTAGTAACTCAGGAAACAATATATGTTGATGAGGATATGGAAAACAGGGAACCCTTTTGCGCTGTTGGTGCGAATGCAAACTGGTGCAGCCACTCTGGAAAACAGTATGGAGGTTCTTCAAACAAGTTAAAAATAGAACTACCCTACGACCCCGCAATTGCACTACTAGGTATTTATCCAAAGGATACAAATGCTGATTCGAAGAGGAACATTCATTCGAATGTTTACAGCAGCACTATCAACAATACCCAAATTATAGAAAGAGCCAAAATGTCCATTAACTAATGAATGGATAAATAAGATGTGGTATATGTATATGTACAAAAGAATACTACAATCAAGAAGAATGAAATCTTTCCATTTGCAACAATTGGATAGAACTAGAGTGTATTATGCTAAGCTAAATAAGTCAGTCAGAAAGACCAATACCATGATTTTACTCAAATGTGGAATTTAAGAAACACAACAGATGGACATAGGGGAAGGGAAGAAAAAAATAAAAGAAAAACAGAGAGGAAGGCAAACCATTAAGAGACTGTTAAATACAGAGAACAAAGGGTTGAGAGTTGCTGAAGGGGCGTTGGATGGGGGATGAGCATTGAGGAGGACACCTGTTGGAATGAGCACTGGGTGTTATACACAACTGATGAATCACCGGGTTCTACTCCCAAAACCAATACTACACTGTAGGAAAACTTGAATTTAAATAAATAAGTTAAAAAAATACCCCACACTAAAATCTTCTGTTTCATTATTTAATGCTTATACCTCTGTGTGAAAAAGCATAGGCTTTTAAAGATGACATTTTAGGGACATCTGGATGGCTCAGTTGGTTAAGCGTCTCACTTCGACTCAGGTCATGATCTCACAATTCGTGAAGTCGAGCCCTGTGTCAGGCTCTGTGCTGACAGCTCAGAGGCTGAAGCCCTGCTTCAGGTTCTGGGTCTCCCTCTCTCTGTGTCCCTCCCCTGCTTACACTCCTTCTCTCTCAAAAATACATAAACATTTTTAAAAAAAGACAACATTTTAACTCCAAATAAGCAAATTATGTTGCAAGTTATATTACAGTGAAAGATAATCTTACCCCAAATCTCCATAACGTCCAAAATAAGAGGATATGATTTCATGCTACATTTTTATATGCTACTTAATAACTCCTTCCTATTACAAAATACAGCTATTCTTGTTGCTTTCTATCATCTAAAAAGTAAAAGCAAAAGGGCGCCTGGGTGGCTCAGTCAGTTATGCATCAGACTTCAACTCAGGTCATGATCTCACCACTTGTGAGTTCGGAGCCCCATGTCAGGCTCTCTGCTGTCAGCACACTTCAGTTCCTCTGTCCTCCTTTCTCTCCCCCTTCCTTCCTTGTGGGCACATGTGTACATGTACTCTACCCTCACCCCCAAACAAACATTTTAAAAAGATAAATAAAAGCATGATACCTACTTTAAAAACAATTGCTTTCATTAAAACAATGTGGTATACATAGCTGCAATCAGAGAAATCCAGTTTATGATAATATAAAAACCTTGCGTTTACTTTCTTGATTCCTATTTTAAGGCTAAAAAGTAAATGCAATTTACAACGAAGATTTCTATAGTCACAAATTATAGGGTTTTTAAACCCATTATTTGTAAAAAAAAAAAAAAAATTAAAAGCAAAACCTGCTATGGAAGGGAAAAAATCCAGAAAGTTAGCTCAGGCAACCATCTGATCTAATGAGTCATCTGTCTATCCTCCTCACCGCAGAGGCAGATCACAACATGGAGGCCCACGTCTGTTTCCTCCATTTAACAAAGTTCTATCTAAATTGCTACTGACTGATGCACTATACCTGGTATTTCATCATTCCAGAAATACAGAGGGCTAGTGAGGGCAAGTATGAGGTGTTATGTAAGGGCTAAACACCAAGTTTCCAAGACAATGCTATTTACATATAAAATCCTTAGACACTTAATACTTAATTTTGCAGAGAGTTTACGTTCTTAGAGAAAGGCAGCATAAATCTGGTTGATATTCTTATGCTTGGTCAAAAAAGCTAAAGAATAAGTAATAACACAGTAACAAGTAATAAGCTAGTAACACTACCTTACAGAGTACAGTGCTAAATCATTTTGTGAAACACTTTCCTATTCATTTTACTTAATCAACCCACCTAGTAACTCCATTAAAAAGGCTTCCGCAGCGAAGACTATGCATAACTAGGTTTCCATTTGTATCTTGCCAACAAAACCCTAA
The DNA here is from genome assembly GCF_006229205.1 of Suricata suricatta. NCBI lineage: Eukaryota > Metazoa > Chordata > Mammalia > Carnivora > Herpestidae > Suricata > Suricata suricatta. Next base: position 60,152,684 of record NC_043704.1, on the reverse strand, counting down.
ACTGGTTCAAATTTTGGTAAGCCCATGAAGGTAATTCCAGTTCCTTTGCGATAGGTTTGGAAATGAGTGTGTAATGATGTTTTGACTAATAAGAGGTAAGGCCAAGTCTGTTGAAAAGCTTGTGGAAATGATTTTTTTGCATTTTAAAAGATCCAGGCCATGATAAACATATTTTGCTCTGGATGTGTTTCCCTGCCTGGGACATGAACAAATTTAGGACTTTGTAGGGAGCCAATCTAAGCAGACAGGCCACCTTGCATCTGGGTCTTTGTTGCTTTTACCAGTCTACCAAATTAATCAACATTAGAAGAAAAAGTCTCAAGAATAAATATTTTTATGTTACACATATTTCATATTGTTATTTAAAAAAAGAACAATGAATAGACCAAGGGTTAAGAATAAAGGCAAACATAAGGTAAACAATTAAGATTCCCTTCAGTTCAAATTTTTATAAATAAAACTGTACTACGTTGAGTGTGACAGTGCAAACTTTTAGCAAAAAAACCCCCCAAAATACTGGGGGTGCCTGAGTGGCTCGTCACTTAAGTATCAACTCTTGATATCGGCTCAGGTCATGATCTTACAGTTTGTGACATGGAGCTGCATCAGGCTCTGCACTGACAACATGAAGCCTGCTTGGGATTCTCTTTCTCTGCCCCCCCACCCCGGGCCCCTACCCCACTTGTGTGCACATGTGCTCTCTCTCAAGTAAATAAAACTAAAAAAAAATTTAAAAACACAAAATATTCAATTTACTGTTTAAGTTTTTGGTATGAATTTATAGGGTGGAAGCCTATGATAAATGGTAAGCCATAACATGAATATACTTGAGTATTCCTGCCTTCAGGGAGCATATTTATCATTTTCTTACCCTCCCCTCCAAATATCAAAGTATCTTGCCCAGCACTAACTTGATAAAACGTCTGAAATTAAAAACATAATATCAACTACTATTCATTAAGTACATATCACACTCTAGGCATTATGTTAAAAAATCGGCACATCTCATTGAACACTTAACAACAGTCCTATGATGTTGGCTTGTTTGCTCAGAAAATAGGTTTTGAGACTTAAGCAATCCACTCAAGACAACAGTGCTATAAACTGGTGACGCACAGATTTAGTCCAATTTTAAAATGTAGGCATTTTATAACAATTCAAAAGACCTTATTTTACCAACAGCTTTAACCTTTATTACCTCTCTTCCTTTTGTAAAATGTTTATTTTTTAAAATGTTCAACGTTTATTTATGAGACACAGAACATGAGCCGAGGAGTGGCAGAAAGACAGACACACACAGAAACCAAAGTAGACACCAGGCTCTGACCTGTCAGCACAAAGCCCAATGCAGGGGTCGAATTCATAAACCACGGGATCATGACCTGAGCCGAAGTCGGACGCCTAACCAACTGAGCCACCCAGGTACCCCTGATTTCTGAGAGAGAGAGAGAGAGAGAGAGAGTGCGCGTTCAAGCAGGGGAGGGGCAGAGAGAGAGAGAGAGAGAGAGAGAGAGAGAGAGAGAATCCCAAGCAGCCTCCATGCTGTCAGTGCAGAGTGCAATGTGGGGATCGAACCCACAAAACACAAGATCATGACCTGGGCAGAAGTCAAGAATCAGATGTCCAACTGACTGAGTCACAGAGACACCCCTCTTACTTTTCTTTCTGAAACCATGGGTTCCTATTTTCCATTTGTAACTGAGTCTATGTTACAACTACAAAGGTTAATATTCATGCAAAAGAAAGGAGATGAAAAAAGGCGACACACCATTCACAAACTAAAGAGTAAGCATTAGAACAACCAAGAACTGACTGCTCCTAAAATATCCATCTCGTAAAAAATTAAGATTTTTAAAGAACAGTGCATAATGCCATAACACAAACTAACTGGTTATAATAGCAGGAAAAAAAAAGAGTAAATATTAATGAACTGCAAAGTAAATAGGCATATCTAAGAGGGAAATGACTATCTTTGGAGCAAATAAGAATATTAATGAAAACAGACCCAATTTTGCTACTGTTCAAAGCAGGGAATAGTAATGTAAACTTGCTGGTTAATAGACTGTCATAAATTTGAAACAATGAAGCTACCTAAGTAGTACCTGAGTGAGAAATTCCTCTTATTTTTCTCATTTCTTAAACTTAAACTGGAGTGTAAAAAGCTCTAGTGAGGCTAATATTAATATCCCATTTGACTTTCTGTGAATTTTTAGAACACTTTCTCAATTTCAGGTTAAAAAAGAGTCCAAGAAGAAAGTCCCTTGATTTATATCCTAACTTACCTAAGAAGTAAACAGCCAAAAAGAGAGCCAAATGATATAAATAAAGAAAATAAGCCTTTAAAAATTTTTTTTTATGTTTTATTTATTTTTGATACAGAGAGAGACAGAGCATGAGAGGGGGAGGGTCAGATAGAGAAGGAGACACAGAACCGGAAGCAGGCTCCAGGCTCTGAGCTAGCTGTCAGCACAGAGCCTGACGTGGGGCTCGAACCCACAAACGTGAGATCTGACCTGAGCCGAAGTCGGAGGCCTAAGCGACTGAGGCACCCAGGGGCCCCAAGAAAATAAGCCTTTAATACTTACACTTTAAAATTTATTTTCAAAAGCATTATGTGTATAATTTTTAAAATATCCAAGGAAAAGTCTCATCACTTACATATTACTGACTTATTTCCTAATAAGCAATTTTTGACAAAAATTGTGATCAATACTGCAATACATTTTCATATACTGTTATTCATAAATATCATCTTAAATTATATGGTATTTTATTAATTGGATACCAAAGCTTACCTAATAATTCTCATTACTGGGTACCTAGATGGCTTCCCATTTTTTGCTATTTTTTTTTTTACACTTTGCTAGTATACAGTTGATGTTAACTTACTGACCAGGGGAAGCCAAGGTAAGGCAATCAACTAAAGGTCCATAAGGATACTCTTTATGGTGATGTCTCTTAAGAGCAATTCACACACACACACACACACACACACACACACACACACACACTCCTACCTAGAAGTAATATCATATTTCATCTAATCTAAGATACCACCAATTGTAACATACTCTTTTATTACATTCCAGAAACTGCAGCAAAGACATTAATCTCAGTTGTTAAAATGTGGGGGAAGGGCGAGTATTTCCTAGAAACAATCATCTATGGTATTAGAACTAAATACAGTGTAATAATATTTAGATAGGTCAAACTTCCCAACCCCTCATTAGAATAAAGACTAAAATAAAAAAAAAACAGATTTCTAAACTTCTAAAATGATAGCCTTTTAAGTTTCTACGTATTTTAAAAGATCTTTATATTGTCTTATTGACTCAATTTATGTGCAATTAAAAATATGTTAGATCATTGCAGATTTAAAGCAACAAAATACCAAATTATTACAGGGCTACACTCCAAGAACAAATAAAAAGTAGACAATGAAAGAGATTGTGAATTGATTAATGGTATAACGAGGGTGCCTGGGTGGCTCAGTTGCTTGAACGTCCAGCTCTTGATTTCAGCTCAGGTCATGATTCCAGGGTTGTGGAACTGAGCCCTGCCTCCGGCTCCATGCTGGGTGTGGAGCTTGCTTGGGGTTTTCCCCCTCTCTCTCTCTTTCTCTCTGCCCCTTCCCCATGCATATGCTCTCTCAAGTTAAAATTTAAAAAAAGAAAGAATGACCTACAACCATCAAACAAAGCCCAATTTGGATTCGGTATTTTTTTTTAAATTTTTTAATGTTTTATTTATTTTTGAGAGACAGGAGAGACAGCGTAAGCAGGGGAGGGTCAGAGAGAGAGGGAGATACAGAATCTGAAGCAGGCTCCAGGCTCTGAGCTAGCTGTCAGCACAGAGCCTAAACACGGGGCTCGAACCCACGAACCGGGAGATCATGACCTGGGCCAAAGTTGGACACTTAACTAATTGAGCCACCCAGGCGCCTCCGGTTTGGTATTTTCTAAAAAATATGGGAAGCAATTTGACAACTGCAACAAGGCCCTTAAAAATGTTCAACCCCTTTGATTATAAATTGAACTTCTGAAAATACATTTGACACATGGATAAGTATTTATTTCCATAGGTATTTAATCCTGCGAAAGTGAAAAACTAGAATTATCTTTAAAATCTAAGAAAAGGGGCGCCTGAGTGACTCAGTCGGTTAAGCCTCCGACTTTGGCTCAGGTCATGATCTCAAATTCGTGGGTTCAAGCCCCGTGTTGAGCTCTGTGCTGACAGCTCAGAGCCTAGAGCCTGCTTCCGATTCTGTGTCTCCCTGTCTCTCTGAACTTCCCCGCTCATGCTGTCTCTCTCTGTCTCAAAAATAAATAAAACCTTAAAAAAAATTTTTTTAATAAAAAAATAAAATCTAAAAACAAAATGAAGTATTAGTTTATTTGAAGTCCTACAGTCTTCCCCCAACCCCTAATGTATTTAATAATAATAAAGTTTCCTGTGTTAAATAATCTGCAACTCCAAGTTCACAGTACACCAAGGGCTGTCCTTAGCAAATTCTTTTCTGAGAGGATCCCTAACCTTCACGGTCTCTGACCATTTTGGACAGGTTGTCTCACATAAGATGCCGATGAAGTGACATCACCAATTAAAAAAAAATGTTAGCAGTCATGCATGAGAATTGTCCCCTTCAAAAGTAGTCAACCTAGAAATTTTGAAAAGCTACTGCTCAAAATACTTAGAAACTTCTCTTGAAAACTGCCTATAATTACCATATCACTCTTTTAAATGTTAATTAATGAGACATTTTCTGAATTGCTTTGCCAAGAAAACATATCAACAACAGCCAAACTGGCCAACTATAAACAATATATGTATTTGAGAACAATGTCCATACAAGGGTCAGCACCAACAGTGTTGCAGTGAAAATGCTATTACATTTGTGTTATAAAATGTTTACATATTCAAATGGATCCATCTTGTCATTTATTTCATGGATTGAATAGAAGGGATAGAAGGTTCACAAACTGTACAAAGGCATATTAACCCAGTGTTTATAAAAAGCATCACCAAAAACAGGTTCACCTTCAACTTAGGAATTCACAAAGTCTCTGCAATGAAAATATGACACAGATGATAAAGTGTGCACAGAAGTGGAAAAGAATGCTGCCTAGTATAGGTAGAAAACACTTTACAACATGGATTTAAAGATATGACTTTAGTCAAAGGTTCACTGACACTTCCAATTCAGAAGGTAAGAAGTCTGCATTTCTAATTGCTTGCCTACTCTTACATGATTAATAACAACCAGGGTTTATTTAACTAAATTGGCTGTGGGAAGAGAAGGTTTTAATCACAGATAGAGATTTCCAAAAGTATAGTTTGCTAAGGAATTAACCTCTAATTCTTCCCAGTATGTGCTCACAGCCTTTAATATTGCTCCTTTTTCATACTTGCTACCACTATAATTAAAAATCTGTGAACAGAGCTGTTCAATGTCTGTCTCCACTGCCAGACTGTGGAAACAGGACCACATCTGCTTTGTTCATTGAGTACCCCCAACTGCATAGTAAAGCATCCTGACACATAGTAGGCAATTATTAAACATGGCTCAGTGACAATATTGGTAAAAGGTATACAGGAAATAGGCATGCTCGTTCACTGAGTGAAAATTGATAGAACTCCTTTGAAGCGCACTAAATACACATTTTGGCATAATGCCCGAAGGCCAAGATCTAAAAAAACAATACTTAGCTGCGGTCAAAGATGAAACCAGATATCATCATCATAGAATGACCTTCTAATATAAAAACTTTTGCTAGAAGTTAAAAATGTTGTACTGTTAGCACTTATTTTACTTAATAATATGAATGCTAGAACATCAAATCATTCTACAAAGAACAGATAAAATCTCTACTGTCCTGATATTATTACTTAAAATTCTATAAACATATATCAAAAAGGCTATATAACACAGACATAGACAACTGACTTTTGACAAAAGTACAAAGGCAAGTCAATGAAGAAAGTATAGTTTTTTTAATTAGTGGTAGTAGAATAAGTCTATATGTAAATGCAAGAAACAGGTACTTCAAGGGACAGCTGGGTGGTCCAGTCAGTTAAGCATCTGACTCTCAATTTCTACTTAGGTCACAATCTCACCATTTGTGGATTCAAGCCTGATGTCAGGCTCTTTGCTTATAGTGTGGAGCCTGCTTGGGATTCTGTCTCCTCTTTCTGTTCTCCTCACTTGCTCTTTTTCTCAAAAAATGTACTTCAACCCATACCTTGTATTAGAAAATATTAAATCTTATTTAAAAAATAAGCTAAAAACAGATGAAAGATCTAAATGTAAAACCTTGCTTTGTGATCTCAGAGTAGGTAGTTTTATTATACACAATACTGAAAACACAACCCATAAGATAATAAATTGATAAACTGTACCTCATGGACATTAAAAACATTTCTGCTCTTCATAATACTGTTAGAACTAAAAGCCAAGTTCCATACTGGGTGAAAATATTTGCAAAGTATAAATGTAATAAAGGATGTATCTAGAATATAGCTTAAAACTCTTCCAAACTGGACTTTAAAAACACAATTAAAATGATGGGCAAAGGGTTTGAGCATATACTTCACCAAAGAAAATATATGGATGGTAATTAACTACATGAAAGATGCCTAACATTATTAGAAAGACAAATTAAAACCACAATAAAATGGCACTCTACACATAATTGAATGGCTAAAATTAAAAAGACTTACCATAGAAAATGTTGGTAAAAATATAGAACTAGAACTATCATATCCTGCTAGAATGTAAAATGATACACCACTTTGGAAAAAAATCTGCCAGTCTCTTAAAAAGTTAAACACACACACACACACACACACACACACATGATCCAGCCATCCTATTCAGTTTTTATCCATAAGAAATGAAAGCTTATGGGGGTAACTGGCTGGCTCAGTTGGTAGAGCATGTGACTCTCATCTTGGGGTTGTAAATTCAAGCCCCATGTTGGGTGTAGAGATTACTTAAAAATAACAAAATCTTTCCAAAAAAAAAAAAAAAACCTAAAGGGGCACCTGGATGGCTCTGTTATTTAAGAGTCCAACTCTTGATCTCGTCTTAGGTCATGATCTCACAGTTTGTGGGTCTGAGCCCCGTGTAGGGTTCTGCTGGGGACAGTGTGGAGCCTGCTTGGGATTCTGTCTTTCCCTCTCTCTGCCCCTCCCCCACTCACTTGCATGTGCACGTTCTCTCTCTCTCTCTCTCTCTCTCTCTCTCTCTCTCAAAATAAACTTTAATAAGTGCTTAAAAAAAAAAAGAACAGCATATGTCCAAACAAAAACTTTTATATGGATGTTTATTGTAGCTTTATTCATAATAGCCAAAAAGTGGAAAGACAACCCTAATATCTATCAACAAATGAATGGATAAACCAATCATGGTATCAGAAGAATCCCACAATAATTATGCTAGGTAAAGGGCAGACAGGAAATATATAAAAAATGGTTCTATTAAGGTAAAATTCTAGAAAATGCAAACTAACCTATAGTGATAGAAAACAGATTAGAGGTTGCTTGGAAATGGGTAGTGGAGAGGTATGGAAGTAAGGAATTAGAGGGAAGCATAAGGAAAAACCTTTTGGAGGTGAGGACATGTTCACTATACTGATTGCGACGATGAGTTCACAGGTGTATACATACATCAAAACATCAGACTGTACACTTTAATATGTGCAAGTGTCAATTATACCTCAATAAAACTATATTTTAAAAAGCAGAAATTAATAGCACTATGACTCCCATAGGGCTTAAATACTTACACAATAGACAACACATTCGTTTTTACTCATCAACTAATAGTTTTGAAAGACTCTATGGCTTATGAAACTCATAAGAGAATCTTAATCCCAGGAGCATCATAGGGGGAACTGTTGAAAACAGCCAAACGGGGTTTTGTCCATTTAGAATGAATTTACGTGGCTCCTCATAAGGATGTCTTGTATGAACACCTTCAGCATTGTCAAGTTCAGCAAATCCTGGGAATCCTTAAAAAGCTCAGGAGTACAGAAGTCAGATATGCCTTTAAAGTACTTATTCATCTATGTCTTCAGAACAGAGCTACATGGCAGTATGTTGGGTGAGGATTTGGGAAAATCTTAACCCTAGCTTGAATGAACTTTTGAAATATGAGGTATATAGAAAGATTTGTCTTCCAAGATGCAAGCTAAACTCTGTATTTGGGATATCAAAGTTGCTATGGTTCAATGATTCACCTGGAGGGTAAAGGGAAAGGGAAAGTTACTGTCTATTGTTATACTGCTCTAATTCGAAGTAGCAATATTTTACAATAAAATACCGATAGCCTGTTTATTTCTGCCTCTTTATAGATATTTCCCCCACCTCCTTATCCAACAATATCTCTGGGTGAGGATGAGATCATATTTAAAACACACACACACACACACACACACACACACAGAGCAAAGAATACTAGCAAGTACTATAACTCTGCATTCAAGTACTGTAGGTACAATCAAATACTACAGATAGGTACACTAAGCTAAGACCTGAGCAAATTCTGTATTTTAAGTGTCTTCTTTGGATCACATTACAGAATTTAGTGTCAGTCAGCCTGCTTTTTGGGTTAATAATAATTTTTTCCCTTTTTTGAAACAAATGTGATAAAAGACAATGAGCTGAAGTATATTACATATAAAACAATTTGTGGGGGCACCTGGGTGGCTCAGTTGGTTAAGCGTCTAACTTTGGCTCAAGTCATGATCTCATAGTTCATGGGTTCAAACCCCACATTGGGCTCACTGCTGAAGCTTGGAGTCGAAGCCTGCTTTGGATTCTGTGTCTACCCGCTCCTCTCTCTCTGTCCATCCCCCACTCATGGGCACTTGCGCACGCGCGCGCTCTCTCTCTCATTCTAAAATAAACATTAAATTTTTTTTTAATCTGCGGATATTGTAACTCAGCTGACTAAAGCCCCCCACTGCCTAATTCTGTAAAACCTAAGACTCGGACTTACAGATTACTGAAAACCCATTTTTCACAGGAAAATATATAATTATTTGTATATTTAACTATCCCACTCTCAGTGATCTTATTAATTGGCAATCTGATTCCCTATTTAACTATTTGAAAGCACTTCCACAATTATTAACCATCACAGCATTTTACTCTTAATAATGTACACTGATGATTGTAACATTTTGCTCTTTCAATGATACGCATTCAAACTTCAACTCAAAGCATTTCAATGTATAAATCACATAAACAGCATTTCAATTTATACCCAGAATACTTACCGTTATTTCGAAGTAACAGGAAGTCCAAAGGTCATACCTTGTTCTCATACTGACATTGTTATACTGATTACACATACCTATGCTATCACAAGATGGGTGCCAGAAATCTGAAGGACTTTAGCTACTCAGTTTGCCAAAGACTCAAGCTAAATAATGTGGCAGATTTCAGCACAATACCAAAGACAACTGTGAACGTCTGTGCATTGCTAAATTGGAGAGTAATTTGGCCATACACACCAAAACTGAAGATGTATATATCCTTTGACCCAGCTCTTCCATTTCTAGAAATTATGTGTACAAAATGTTCTATTAACAAAATATTAATTATAACACTGTTTCTTACAACAAAACATTGGAAATGTCCACTAATATGGAGACTACCTAATTTGTGGTAGTATAAGGAGCTGTAATACTCAGTAGTATCAAGATAAAAATCTTTGGAAAGAGACTGTGTGGGTTAAAATCCTGAGTCCTATTATTTACAAGCTGTGTGACACTGTTGGGCATTTAACTACCCCATCCCTAATTTGCTTCATTTGTTTAATGGGGAAAATATAACACCTATCATCACATAAGATTGTTGTGAAGTTTCCATGAATATAACTCAAATATTAAGTGCCTGGATCAGTAGTAAGCTCTCAATAAATGTTACAGATGATGATGACGACACATTAGTACAATTTGAAAGAATGAGACAGCTTTACCTGTATGAATGTGAAAAGATCTCTAAGATACCACTGTGAAGTGAAAAACGTAAGGTCCAGAATAATATGTATTTGTGAACAAATATATGCAAGAGAAGAATAAGGACTAGGAGAAAAGGAGAAAACACACACATAAAATACATAATTTTTACTCATTTGTATGTGTACTATCCATTCAGCTTGATTAAAAATATTGTTGAATGATTCAATGAGTACTAAAAAAATTAAGCTAGCAATAAAACTATACTGTTTATACCTAACTGAGCAAAGAGCATAGTAACTAAACGATAATGACAAATATTTATATATATCTTATTATGTGCCTATAGGCCTAATCACTTTTCTTACATTATTACTTTGATCCTCACAACACTTAATGAAGTAAATACACTTATTATCTTTATTTTAAAGCTCAGAAAAATGCAGAAAGATAAAAGTAAGTAACATCAGGGTCAGGATATGACCCAGTCTGTCTCTAGTACTTAGGTCCTTAATGTCCTTGCTACATTGCCTCTCAATACTACTGAAAATGACTTTTTATTTACATATTACCCCAATTCTTTTCAAAAATAATTTGTACAGTTTGCAATAAAGAACACATACGAGGGGCACCTGGGTGGTCAGTCGGTTAGGCGTCCGACTTTGGCTCAGGTCATGATCTCACAGTCCATGGGTTCGAGCCCTGCATCGGGCTCTGTGCTGACAGCTCAGAGCCTGGAGCCTGCTCAGATTCTGTGTCTCCCTCCCTCTCTGCCCCTCCCCTGCTCGCTCTCTGCTCTGTCTCTCAAAACAAAATAACGACATTAAAAAAAAAACCACATACACAATGAAGTTAATAATATTGGTAATGAAAAGAGGAAAACAAAAAGTATCAATGTAAGAAACAAATAAGATGCTTTAAACATGCAACAGATCTAAAGCAGCTGCCATGTTCTATTACAGCCTGGATGATGTACTAAGTTCAACCTCTTAAAAAGACTGAAATAAAGTATTAAATAATTGTAAATCCTTTTAATTTTGCCTCTTTAAAGACATTCTTATTTCAGGGGCGCCTGGCTGGCTCAGTGGGTAGAGCATGTGACTCTTGATCTCAGGGTCATGAGTTCAAGCCCCATATTGGCAACGGAGATTACGTAAAAGAAAAAAAAAAAGACAAGACATTCTCATTTGAAGCTTTCTCTAACGAGTATTCTCTAAGGAGAATTACTCATGTATCTAGGGTTTTTTTGTTTTAATTAATTAAAACTCAGATGTGGACTTTTCCTTATTCTGATTCTGTCATATGATTAACTCAGGTGACATACCACACACTTGTGCAATATGCTCTGTATCTCCCAGGCATGAAGCATTTCTGGAAAATTTAATATACACACCAAAACCAAAATGTTTATTTGCAACCCATTCTGGTAATGCCTATGATTTTCCTGCACATTTTTAAAGACAATTTTTTATTGGATACCCAATGGTTACCACATATACAAAATTAAGGAGAATTTATGGAGTTATCAGAGTTAAGTTACACACTTCCATCTAAGACATTGGACTAATTAAGGCAAAAATTATTTCAGATAATTGCCATTTCTGGTCAATTCAAGTGGTATTTTCCCCCTTATTAATTCCTTCTTTGACCTATCAGAATGTTTGTTTTTTAAAATGCTAAAAGTTTTGGGGCGCCTGGGTGGCTCCGTCAGATAAGCATCTGACTTCAGCTCAGGTCATGATCTCGTGGTTCATGAGTCCATGCTCCACGTTGAGCTCTGTGTTGACAGCTCAGAGCCTGGAGCCTGCTTTGGATTCTGTGTCTACCTCCCTCTGCTCTTCCCCATCTCTTGCTCTATCTCTCTCTCAAAAATAAATTAAAAAATTTAAAAATCTAAAACAATAAAATGTTGAGTTTTGTTTTTTCTAATAACAAACCCTACATGTTTATTGTAAAAATAAAAACACATACTATAGAAAAGTGTAAGAAAGAAAGTAAAAATCACCTGAAATGCCCATCCGATCACTCTGAGATGGCCTCTAAACATTTCTAACCTTTCCTGCAACTCATCATGTACAGACAGACAAACAGGTAGTTTTACATACATATGTTATTGTGGATACCCTTTTTTCTTTCCTTCTTTTTCCTTTTACCTATTTCCTCCCTCCAATGTTAACACAACTGTACAAGCATATACAAAACTCAAAGTGTTTTTCAACTGTTCTATAAAAATGGGATCTCGTTATATACATTTCTCTAACTTTGCCTTTGTTATTTAAGATACATGATGGAGATTCTTGCAACTCATCAGTATAGATTTAACTCCCATTTTTTAATAACTGAAAATATTCCATGATATGCTTGTGCCATGATTTACATACATAATACCCTACTGACAAGCATTCCCTTTGTTTCCAGGCTACAAAACATTGCTGGCTGGAATCAACATTCATGTAAATGTGTGCTGGGTTACTGGTGTTTTCTCTTTCTTTTTGAGACAGAGGGAAACAGAAGATCGGAAGTGGGCTCTGCACTGACAGCACTGGGACTGATAAGGGGCTCAAACTCATAAACCATGAGATCATGACCTGAGATGAAGTTGGATGGTCTACCAAGTGAGCCACCCCTGGTGTTTTTCTTTCTTTCTTTTTTTTCAATTATTTTTAAATGTTTATTTATTGGGATGCCTGGATGGCTCGGTCAGTTGAGCATCCAACTTTGGCTCAGGTCGTGATCTCATGGTTCCTGGGTTCAAGCTCCGCATCAGGCTCTGTGCTGACAACCCAGAGCCTGGAGCCTGCTTTGGATTCTGTGTCTCCCTCCTTCTCTGCCCCTCCCCTGCTCATGCTCTGTCTCTCAAAAATAAACATTTATTTATTTTAAAAACCTTTTTAATGTTTATTTATTTTTGAGAGAGAGACAGAGCTCTCTCAAGAAGGGTGAGGGGCAGGGAGCAGGAGACACAGAATCCAAAGCAGGCTCCAGGGTCCAAGCTATCAGCCCAGACCCCAATGCAGGGCTCAAACTCTCAAGCCATGAGATCATGACCTGAGCCAAAGTCTCACTTCACTGACTGAGCCACCTAGATTCCCCTGGTGTTTTTATTTCTAAGGAAAAAAATTCCATGAAGTGGGAATGCTGAATGGAAGAATATATATTTTCAATATTAACAGATATTATGCTAATTATTTACTAAAAAAACCTGTAACAATTCACGTATCTACTAGCATCTTATAAGAAAGCCCTTCACCACAGAACCCTACTAGCAGTAGGTTTACCACATAATTTTTGCTAGTCATAAAAAAATATTTCATTTTTAGTGTATCAATTAATAGTTAAGTTATATATATACATGTATATATATTTTTTAAGTATGTTGAATGTTTGGATTTCTCTTCTATGAAGATCTGGCCATATGTTTACCCATGCTTCTATAGTATAGCCTTTTTTACTTAATATGCAATCAATCTTATAAATGTTACTCTTTATCTGTTATATGCTATATCTGTTATTTCAAACATTTTTTTTCAACCTGCCTTTTGCCCTTTATTTTTGCCACTGAAAACTACCATATCTAGACTATATATAAAAAAAATTCAAGAGATTAATATTTTAAGCATTTTATTGTTTATATTTAAGCTTGTAATCCTTCCGAAATTGTTTTGTGTGTGTGCTGCAAAGCAGTGGCTCAATTTTATTTTCTAGACAGACAAGTTGTATCAGTTATATTTACTATATATGTGCAATTTTCTCCTGTTGAATTGAAATATCACTTTGTCAGATATTAAATTGCTTCATATGCTAGGATTTACTTCTGCTTTTAAAATTTTGCTGTGCTTATATACGCCTAAAAATATGTCTGGACCTACAAAATAACTTATTTAGTTATCTAGATAAATTGAAACATTTTCATTTAAGATAGAGAAATAAGAAATTATTATTTATATGTCTTAAGTCTCGGTATCAAATTAAAAAAAAACACACTAGTGCCCAAAGCAATGACTATTCATTATAGAAATTCAAATCTATAAAAGGTAGAATAATAAATTCTAAATCTTTCTTTAATCTCCTAATCCAGAGATAATCACTTATTTTGATGCATTTTCTTCCAACTTTCCAATAGGTATATACAATTACTACTATATAGTTCTTTTTTTTTTATTATGCTCTTTCTTCGGTTTTATAAATATTTTCCAATTTAATTAGTCTTCTCTATTTTACTTAAAAAAAAAAAACACTCCATTGGGGTGCCTGGGTGTCTTAGTTGGGTTGAGTGTTCGACTCTTGATTTTGAGTCAGGCAATGGTCCCAGGTGATCAAGCCCCACAAAGGCTCTGTGCTGAGCATGGAGCCTGCTTGGGATTCTCTCGTGTTCTCCTCTTCTCTTCTCTTCTCTTCTCTTTTCTCTTCTCTCTTCTCTTCTCTTCTCTTCTCTCTCTCCCTCTTCCCCCTCCCCCTGCTCTCTTTCAAATAAGAAAGATAAAATAAAAAATAATAAAATAACACTCCTTTAAAAAAAATTAAACTAAGAAATAACTAAAAACATAAAGTCTGGTTGCTTTTCAGTGTTCAAACATATCTGGAGCTCTTTGGCATCATACCATTCATTTTCAATAAAATATGCTTACTTCTTTTTCAGAAAAGAAAGAAAACATAACGTGTAAGGTATAATTTTTAAAAAGGTTTATCACCAAAACTATAGTTTTATTTTGTTTATTTATTTGTTTATTTTGAGACAGCAGAAGTGTGGGAGAGGCAGAGAGAGCGGGGGGGACAGAGAATCCCAAGCAGACTCCTCAAGGTCAGCGGGGAGCAGAGCTTAACACAGGGCGTGAATTCAGGAACTGTGAGATCACGACCTGAGCCCAAACCAAGAGTCAGGCACTTAACTGATGGACCAACCAAGGCGCCCCAAAAGAACAGTAGTTTTTATAGATAACATTAAGATTCAAAACTAAAAATTTTATTGTTGGAGGCTAGTTATACCAATAAAAAGCAACAAAAAAAAAATTGCAGGTTAAATCCAAAAATACCTATGAATACCAACTTTTAAAACAGTCTAATCACAGTTGTTAAATTTATTAACTACATATAACTACAAATATAAAAAGGAGTTTCAAATAAATTAATCACTAATTTCACTCACAGTAGTTAATTAATTTTAAAAATTGTTTTGACAGTTTCAAGTAAAAACAAGCTATACTATGAAAATATACATTCATTCCAGCTATAATATAAACTCACAAAAAATATATATGTACAAATATTTATTGACCTTATATATAATATGCACATGTTATACACTTAAAAGAATACACTTATACAAACCAGTCACTTCCATTTCACAATAAGAAAAAATAGAACTGTAAAACTTTACAAGTCCCTACAAAAAAATTAAATGGAAAACACTGACCACAATTTATTTACCAAAATACAGAAATTAACATTAAAGGAAATTCAGTAATCTCTTAATAAAATCTTTCCTTAGAACAAATGAGTAATAATTTTTCAGGATTAAGGTGAAACATAAACTCATGATAACTATACTTCAATGATTGTTTAATTTACTGATATTTTCCAATACAAAACCACTAATCTTTGTGAATCATCAATTTAAAAGGGAGAATATTTTATATCAGTTCATGTCTCCATTATATTCTTTATATACCCCTGTCTATTCACCTAAGGATAAAAATAAGGTATGAAAACATGTAAAGTAAAAGGGAAAATTTTTAAATATTACCATAAACTAAAAGTCTCTATAGCTCTGTACAAATCTTTTTTTTTTTTTTAATTTGAGAGAGAGAACGAGAGAGCACAGGCATGCAAGGTGGGGAGGGGGCAGAAGGAGAGAGACAGGGAGTCTTAAGCAGACTCCATGCTCAGCATGCTCAGCACGGAGCCCGTAGGGGCTCGATCCCACAACCCCAGGATCACCCCAGGATCACGACCTAAGCAGAAATTGAGTTGGACACTCAACCGACTGAGCCATGCAGGTACAGTTTTAATATATTTCTATAACACACTGTAGGAATAAAAATTTAGAAAGAGAAGAACTACTTCCTTAAATTGATTCCACATATTAATAATCATAAGCTTTGGAAAATCCATATACATATTAAGTCACTGCAGTTGCCAAAATAATGGGACTTATGTTGATATTTCTAAGCTTCTATTGATAAATCTGTTATAGAATTTTGCTATAAGTACATTTTTCTTGCTCTTCTATTTTTTGGTCACAGCATCATTTCGAATTCTATTCATTTCTCCATCCTCCAAACCTGTTCCTCAATTTTATAGGATATCTTAAGTCTCCTTTAAAAATTAAATATATAAAACTAAGTCAGATATGAGTAAAGTTAACAAAAATTTACAAAGTATGTTCTAGGCTTCCTGCATTCAGGATCTAATTTAATGGCAGTTATGAGATAAATATAAGAAAACTTAAGCTTAGGGGTCCTAGGTGGCTCAGTCGGTTGAGCATTGACTCTTGATTTCAGCTTAGGTTATGATCTCACAGTTTGTGGGTTCGAGCCCCACACTGGGCTCTGTGTTGGCAGTGTGGAGCTTGCTTGGGATTCTCTCTCCCTCTACCACTCTTTTTCAGAATAAATAAATAAATAAACTTTAAAAATATACATCTATAGAAAACGTACGCTTAAATTAAGTAAATTGTCCAAGGTCACACAGCCTAAAGTAGCGGTAGGGCCAGAACCTGAACCCAGGTCTATATGACTGGGAAATCTATTCTCATAAAGCCTACACTATATTGCTTTACATTTAAATACCACTTAGTTTTTAAAATACTTTCACATAGATTATCTAGGGTTTCTCTCATTTCAACTCACAATACCCTTGAGAGGACAATTTCTAAGTATCAAATATCAAATCCTAAGCCACTACTCCCAACTTTATTTTAAAAAGCATGTAACTAGGGGCACCTGGGTGGCTCAGTCAGTTAAGTGTCCGGCTTCAGCTCAGGCCATGATCCAGGTTCGTGGGTTCCAGCCCTGTGTCGGATTCTGTGCTGACAGCTAGCTCAGAGCCTGGAGCCTGCTTCTGATTCTGTGTCTCCCTCTCTCTCTGACTCTCCCCTGCTCACACTGTCTCTCTCTCTCTCTCTCTCAGAAATAAAAAACATTAAAAAAAAAAGCATGTAACTAAAGTGATAGGGTTGAATGATGATCTTCTGATTTTCACTCTAGTGCTGTAACACTTGCAGCCAACACAGAGAGCCATATTTTTAAGTATTAGTCACTGTTCTTCCCTTCCCTTTCAAACATGGATGATAACCATACTTATTATGCTGTGAAAATAAGTTGGTTGCTGCATTAATAAAGTCTATCTGAAGTTTATGTCTATTCCTTTCACCATGATTTGGTTATTATTGCCAATCTGTATTTGAAAACTAATACCTAGTGCACAAACTTAGAAGGAGCTATGATTTGCAAGAGGTTTAAAAAGTTTAATCTTCCTGTACAACTGTCAAACATTCATTCAATAAACAATTTACTAGGGACCCATTGTGTACTTGAGCATCCTGGTTCTGAAGACACAACTGCAAAGACACTATCCTTGAACTCCTAGGAGCTTTATGGTTTACTAAGGTACAGCCCAGCCAACAGTAATTAAATACAATATGTTAGAAGTGAAAATAGAATAGAAAATATTGTGTAATAGTCTATAGGACTGAATGTTTAGTTCTGCCATTAGAGGGGGGAAAAGCTTTCTTGGTGGTGGTGATAATCTCTAAAGGCAGTGAAATATAAGAAAGACTTCAGAGTAAGCACACAAGCAGTGTCAGGGACTTTAACACAGAAACTCTTGTGGGTCATTTACTGTTGGACTACAGCACGATTCCCTAATGAATGTTAAGGCTTCTCGGTGTAATATTCATAAACTGATAAAGCTAGTTTCAGAAATGGCTTCCTAGCTTCAAATCACATGTTTGTTTCTGTGCGAATTATACATAACGTTAAAGCTCTTTTTCACATTCAAGCTGAGTAGAAATTTAGTCACCAATTCCTGCTTCCAATTTCATTAGCAGTCTAGCTTTCATAGTTCCCTAAAATTGGTGAAATTGTGAAGTAAAATTGCAGACTCATTCACAACCTCTTTCATATTCACATTTTCCCCTCTAGTACTCAATGCTGTTTAGCTGGTTTTCTCTTTCCTACTTTGGTCTCACCCAGACAGGACTGGTTGGGACTTCCAGGGCTCTTAAAAAAATGTGTCGTATTTGGTGGAATGTCACCTGGTCAATGAAGCAACACTGCTTATGTTTTTCTCTCCTCTAGAGATCAGGGAACTTCACTCTGGAGCAAATTAATGGATGAAACGATATGTATATTGGTAGCAGGCATGGCTACATAAACATACCAATAGATTAGGACAATAGCACAAAATGCTGAAACTAAAACAGAATAATGGTCTTTATTACTCAGGGAAAGCAAAAATTTAACACTTTAAAATTAGGTTTACTAGCAAGAAGTATCCATAGGTCAGTGTTTCAATTTTGAAACTACTATAAAAATATTTGTTAAATTAATACTACGCTAGAATTTTAACCTTTTGTTCCCCTTAACAAAATCAGTTTATTGTAGAGAATTTGGATTCAGTCACATCCACTACTCAAACACTGATTCCATCTTCCTCACTTTTCAGCTACCTTTTCAATGGATTTTATTACAATGACTAGACAACTACAAGGTTTAATAAAGAATATGACTTTTCAGATTTTAAAAAAGTATAATTTTTTTTAAAAATCTGTCATTTTTGTAAGGCTTTTCAATTTAAAAGAACCAAAAGACTTCCTGAGTTTGAGGTGTAAATAAAAGAGTTTAACCCCAAACTGAAAAACACTCTTCCCTAAATCACATTGTTTGCGGTCAAAACACTGGTTACTACATTATATATGAAATGGGAGTACACTGGGTTGGGCAAAAACCTAAGCAAAATAATTTCTGTATTTTCACAAAACACTATTCATCAAAATCTAAAGAAATCCCTTGCAAATACAAATAGGGAAAGCTAAGAAGGAACAGAAGTGCTATTTAATATAAATTTACTACTGGTCAAGGAATTGATGGGAGTGGTGTTTAAGTAGGATTTTACGGAGAAGTGGCAAAAAAGAATATCAAAGGCTGAATATATGAAGTAAACAATATCTCGACTTAACTTCCCTACCTTTAAGTTTTAGGCCAAATACATTTGGTTTAATTATATTTCCAGCCCATCAGTTTCTTAAGAATTACTTCCCTTTCGGGGAAACCTAGTCACTTTTAAATAAGCTAGTCTGGGTCTCCGGTAGAGCATGAAGCCGCAACACCATCATCTTTCAACGCGTCCCCATTCAGTTGAGACTGCCGCATTACTAATACCTCCTGTTTCGAAGCTAGTGTATCTTTATTCTTTCAACTGTTTCCTCCCTTCCCGCACCATAACATCAGAGAAGAGAAAGTAAAAGCCCTTCCAGGCCCAACCAAAGTATGTCAACAGCTACAAAACGCCTCTCGCAGGGATGTCAGATAAAGAACTCAGAATTACTGAGAAAGCACATTCGGAAGCAAGCTTTGCAGTTACTCCGCAGTAAGGGCCACATCAGTGACATTCTCTTCAAAGCCTGTCTCCTCGTATACGCCTCTGCCTCCAGGGTTTTTCCTACCTCCCCGCTCCCCAGCCGGCGGCTGGAAGATACAGACGGAGTAGGGCCTCGGCCAAAGAATGGGCTTTGGGAAATAGGACCTGGAGACTACTGCAGACCCCGAGAAATGGCTGAACCAAACCCACTACAGTAAGCCCCTGACTCCAAATAGGGAACCATAATGGCCGCACTCACCCCTAACCCCAGGAAAGGTGGACATCTCACTTATGGGTTGCGGGGGCGACCACAGTAAGGGAAGCGAGGGTCAGCAAAACTGGAGAAAAGAGCTCGCAGCCAGTGCAGGATGACAGCGGGGAGGAAGCCCTGGACAACTGAGTCCTCCGTTCGCACTTTCCCTTCTCTTCCTCTTCCCACTCCTTGTCCTATCCCCACTATTCACCGGTTACCGGTCGCCGCTCACCTGCCTAGGCGCGAGGTGCAGAAGCAGTACGGATCACGGATCACGAACCAGAGGCTCAGTCTGTCACTGCGGGAGGGGAAATCTTCAGCTGCAGAGAGGGGCGGGCCTAGGCAGTCACGTGACCTCGAGCTCCGCCCTACCGGCCTAGGTGGGCGTGATGCATCTCGGGAGTCTATATTTTTGCGATACGTTTGAGCATTAATGTTCTTGCGATTAAATTAGAGAAGAAAAAAACAAAAATATTTCACAAAGATACGTCGTAAAGTGTAATGTGGAAAGCTTGTGTGAAATAGGTTTAAAGTGCATTGCTAAGGAAGTGACGTTTACGCTACGATCTAAGGACCGGAAATGGCGATGGCATTCTGTCCCACAGCGGCTGGAGGGTGAAATCCCAGGCTTAATCCCAGGCAATCACGTGACCCCAAGCTTGGAACGTGCTGGACGGAAGCCAAATTATCTGGCCGATTGTTAATTATGTTAGTCTTAAAAACATCTCAGTTTGAATCTACCGCAGATTCCTTTACACTCAAAAGATCCATCTTTATAAAATCCTACTTGGAGACAGTGTTTGAAGGTCGTTCTGGAGACTACTAACTGGAAGAACAGGGTCGGGGAAGATTGATCTTGCTAAAGTGGCAGAAGAGAGGGAGGGGTGGAAAAATCCGGATTTTACCGCCAGGGCCTACCGGGCAAGCCCCACAAGTAGCGTCGTAAGGGATGGGAGGAGAAAGATGACGCCAGAAGCCACAGCCCAGTAGGAAAATGGAGGTCCTGAAATGGAGGGGGAAGGGTGCACGGAAAACAGCACTGCGGCTGCGCGCAAGCGGCCGGCGCGCCGGCGCGCAGAGGGGGCGGGGTGAAAGGTCACAGCGCGGCGGCGGGTCTGGCTGGCGGCGGCCGCGGGCGGGAGTCGATTGCCCGGTGTGCACGTGTGGAGAAGCGCAGCACCGCGCGGCGGCGGAAGACACCCCCGCCCCCTTCGGAGACGCGGGGCTGCGTTCGACTCTTGCGGCCTCCGTCACCCGCTCAGCTCCCTGCCTTACGCGGGGAGTCGGCTTGTGGGGGTTGAGTGGCCCGAACTGAGGGCGCGGAGAGCTCAGGGCGGCGACGACAACGGCGTTGATATCGGTGGTAACAACGGCCTCAGCAGGCGGGGAAGATGAAAGGGTGAGAAGGGCAGCCGGGCAGGGCCCGCCCGGCGGGCAAGAGGGGCTGCGAAGGAGGGGAGAGACTCCGGGCGAAGACCCGGCGGAGGGAGATTTCGGGGCTTCTCTTCTCAGCTGAGGAGGTGGATGCTCGGCGCGGGCTCTTGGCGGGCTGAAGGGTCGGCAGGGGCGAAACCCGGGGAACCCAGGATTTCGGCGGGGAGGACGAGTATGGGTTGAGCGGAGTCTAGCAGCCTAATGGGGCAACAGGGGAAAAGCTCTTGTGAGGCTCCTTGGGCCTCCTACCTGGGAGCGGACGGAGGAGCCACCCCCGGCCCGCCACTCCTAGTGGAGTGATCTGGTTGTCCTCTTCAGATCTAGGCTCAACCCTAGGGGCTGCGGTCTTTGACACCTTTCAGTCTTATTTACACTTGGGAACCGGGCAGAACCTTCTGGAGGGAGAAGGAGTTGGAATAAAGAGCGTGGGGATGAGTATTAAGAGCTAGTGACTCAACTGGATTTGGGTTGGGTCAGAGCGAGTGGAGGAGGGGGAGAGAGCCTGAGCTCTATAGTCTTGGGGTGCCAAAATGTTTAAGGAAGTATTGTCGATCAGTAGATGGAGCTATTGCTCCAGTAGTTTACTGTTGCCCCTGTGCTCTGAAGGGGTTCTTGGTTACTCCTAGGAAGCTTTTCTTCCAGATGATTAGAAAAATTAATATTCCTTCACAGTTTCCCTCCTGGATAAAATTAGGGATTATATTGGTTCAACTCTTCCCATTTGGATGATGTCACCTTACTATTAAATTACATACTGTTAAAATAGTAATTACATAACACAGTGTTTGAGAATATTTCCTAAATCTAAGCCGTTTTGGAGCCTTCCTTTTATCAGTTTTTAAAGCTGGGGTTTTTTTTTCTATTATAGCTAGTCAGTTAAAGAGATGTAATTATGGGGGCACTTGGGTGGCTCAGTGGGTTAAGCGTCCGGCTTCGGCTCAGGTCATGATCTCACGGTTCGCGGTTTCGAGCCCAGCGTCTGGCTCTGTGCTGACAGCTAGTTAAGAGCCTGGAGCGTGCTTCTGATTCTGTACCTCCCTGTCTCTGTGACTCTCCCCAGCTGGCGCGCTCTCTTCTCTGTCTCTCAAAAATAAATAAGAAACATAGAAAAAAAATTTTTTTGAGAATTGTAATTATGTTTCGAGTTAGTGAAGCCTTACAAGCTGTTCAGCCTTTTGAGGATGAAAAAGTCTTTGAAATAATCTCATACTGCCTGGAACTAGGCTTTAAGTATTATCTCGGTCTGTGTATGTGTGTGGGGTCGCAGAGGTCCAAGAAAGTTTAGTTTGGCCTTAGGTCTGTAATATGATTCCCTGCTCTGAGTTTGCTTTAAATACTGGAAATTCATTCTAATGCTTAATTGTATGTCTTACATTAGAGTTTAGGAGTAATGAAATGTTCATAGTACCTGCACTATTTTGCGTCAGATACTAAAGAGTTCCAATCAGGATACTAGTTGAGGTATGGGAAGTATTTGTAGTATTTGAGCCATAAACTAGGAAGTTTGGCTATTTTATATATGATCCAATATAATTTAGTGAGATTTTTTCTTTTTTCCCCCTTTACTATGGATGCCGTCTCTTACTCATTTTTGTATTCTCATCAGCGTGCAATACTTATCTTGTTCTGTTAGGAGTACTAAAAATGAGGCTGAATAGGCCCCACGGTTGAGACTCTGCATGGTTTTATAAAGGAAGGCCTCCAAGAACTTATACTGGGTGTTTAGAACCAAAATCCCTGGTCTAACTCTATCTTGCTGGGGTGTAATGTTCTTTCTGATACCTAACTTGACAATAGAAATGGGGTCAAACGATATTATTCACAATCTTCCTACAGTTAAATACAAACGAGGCACTTAGCTCTTTATTTAAAATGGTGTTTTATATGTGTAACAACATGATGGTGCCAAATGCCCAGAAACGAGTAATTGGCCAGATTTGGAGGAAATTTTTAGTTCTTGAATTGGTACCATGAGCCAGCAACTATCCCCAAAATGAAAAGTCCTTAAGTCTAGTTCCTATCACTTATGATTGGGAGCTTAAAGTTGTGTTCCTCCTAATGGTAAATTTTTAAGATGATTTCACTGGAATAGTCCCTTTAACTTCCCAGACAACTAACTCCCAGGTTAAGATGGGACTTTAAAACGTTTTTCACTTCTAAGTCTTGATTTAAGGCAGCGAACAAATGAAGATAATAGACATTTTTAAAAAGGGTCTAAGGTCTTTGAGTTCAAAGACTTGTATCATTATGCACAATGTGGTTAGCGTTATAAGCCTGACTCTTGAAGAACTTCTAATTCTAAAGCAGCCTATTTAAATGTTTTATGTGGTGGCCTATATTCACTATCATTTTCAAACTTTTTAAAGTTACTATATTATCTGTGGTTTTTATTGGTAGTAGCAGTAAAACATCTCATTGTGTTTGTGTATATTTGCCTTTCCCCCATAGGAACGTAGATATATTTCCAGTTTTTAATTACTGTGTATATTTATGTGCATGGTCTAGAAATTTGAAGTATATTACAAGGTGTCGTTTCCTTTGTACTGAAGCTGCTTGTTTTTATGGACCAGGAATGTTGTAGTTTGAATTACTGGATGGTAAGATGATAATTTTTATCTATTATTCCTCTCTAGGGAAGGTGATATTTAAACAAGTCACAGACATGACTGAAATGACAATATAATTAGTATAATAGAAAGTAAAACTGAATTCATTTACCTTTCAGTTGTAGCAAAGGAGTATAAATTAGTTTTAATAAAAATGTCTTTAACAAAATGTGAATGTGTGCAAAGTAAAGATGGGAAAGTAGATGACAGTAAGATAAGTACAGTATACAGAACAGTGTAGTTTACTAATTAAAATATTAAAATCAAAGATTCTGCAATCAAAAGAATATGTTGAAGAACTCAGAGTAATGGTTACCTCTGATAGGAGCACAAGAGAGTTTTCTGAAGTGCTAGAAATATTCTCTATCTTTACCTTGGATATTGACTGCATGAATGTATATGTATATTTGAAAAATCATGGAACTGTTAACAAGATTTGTGCTCTTTACCATACAAAATCTATACTTCAATAAAACAGGTTTTTGTTTTTTTTTTAAGATTGTATTGCTGTTTTTGTTGGGGGACAGGCAGTGAGGCTGAAAGAGAATTCAGGAACCTTTGTAAATCTCCAATTTATACTCCAGGTTTCCATGAAGCCAGTAATTTGTGGGATGTTTAATGTACCCTTGCTGTATTGAGATGAATTCACATAAAATAACCTATCATGATTTGTTTTAGAAAATCAGTATAATGACCTAACCAATAAAAGGGAGAAATAAAGGAAAATAAGCCCTGATAAGATTCTTTTTTTAATATGTAAATGACCAGGTACAACTACATCATAAGTCATAAGATTAGGTGTTTGCATCTATCTGTAAATAGAATCATTATATAATTTAGAAAGTTGTTCCGTTAACAATACAGATGTGTGCACCAGTGACTAATGCTGTGTTGACATCAGTGTTGTGATTTTTTTCCCCAAAATTGTGGACAGTTGTTGGTAAAGTTCTGAACAAAGAATAATCAAGAATTTCTGGGTTGAAAAAGATTTTTAACAGTTATCCATATAAAGCATTATCTTTCAAAGATAGCACTTTTGCTGGACCAAACTAATATCTCTATATTAAATTTTCCTTCACTGACGTTTTGCATTTTGGCCTGTGGAAATCTTTTGACTTCTGATTTTCTCTTCCAAGTATTAGCTATGACTTCCAGCTTTGTGCTATCTAAAAAGATAAAACTTTTCAATTCTGTATTTAAGTGGTTGTCCTTTTTTTTTTTTTTAGCACAGCCTACAGAAACCATTAAAATACCAGTTGCAACTGATAGAAACTTCCTTTTCATCATAGAAATGAAAATTGTGTATATTACAGTTTAATAACTGCAAAATTATGTAATTGTCCTATGACAAACACTGCTTTTTCTTGATCTGATCTCTTCTGTCAGTTTCTATATACGTTCACTGCCTAACTTATTGGGAAAATGTTAGTCCTGTCCTGTCTAATACAGTAATGACCAGCTACATTTGGCTGTTGAGCCACTGAAATGTGGCTTGTGTCACTGAGAAACTAAATTTTAAATTTTAATTAAAATTTTAAATTTAAAAACTGATACTCAAAGTCAGTTGTTGGACAATTTTTAGGTATGTTTGGAACAACCGAGATATGTGAATCTACTATAAATTTTGTGAAATGTAAATATAAATAAAATATTTGAGAAGAAAATTAGCATCTGAATTGATATGTGCAGTGTAGTACACACTGGTTTTTTTAAGACTTGTTATAAAAAAAGATTTCTTTAAAAGGGAAATTAATTTTTACTTTGATTACACATTGAATTGATTTCATCTATTCTTTTGTCTTGTTAATGTAAGTACTAGAAATTTGTAAATTATGTCTATGACTCTAATTGTATTTATTTTGGACAGTGCTGGACTAGATTCTGAAAAGAAAATTGTGTAAAACATGATCTCTTTGCTTAGGATTCAATTTTCAGGTGGAGTTTCTAAATAGTAAATGTTCAGTTTGTGGGCCAGCAGATAGTGTATGACTGGTTATACCTCTGGTGAAGGATTCTGAGGCCACTCTTGGTTTTAGATTAAAATATTCTAATCTAGTTACTTTGTCTGCCATGGGTGGAGAAGGGATAATTGGAAGTATGCATTTTGCCTTTCTTGAGCTAGGGTGACCTGCTGTAATTCTGCCTCTATCATGACTGAAGCTGTTAGTGGAAGACCCTTGGTTTTGAAGTCCAGAGGCTTTTTCTCAGTCCTCGATAGTATGGCGGTAAATGCTTGCTTATAAAACTACTTGATGCATATTCTTATTTCTTTTGAATAATTCCTTAGAAGTGAATTTTTTGGATCAGAAGGTGCTGGCATTTAAAAATCTCTGATATTTGTTGCCAATTGATCTCTAGAAAGATAATGGCAATTCATACTGCCAACAGCGTGTGAGAGTGCCCTTTTTTTCTCCAAGGGCTAATGGGGAAGGGGAGGGGCACTTGCAGAAAACTTAAGGAAATGGAAAAAGACGTTTCATCCATCAGTAATATAAATTACCTTCTTCTGAGATGAGTGGCATACATTGAGCATTTGTAAAATGATAGAAATAAGAATTTCTTTACAAGTTGAATTTGGGGACATAGTCACATAATAGCCTAGTTTTACTTTGCTGTTTTAGATGATAAATGGTATTTCTCTCCCCACCTTTATTTGTTACTGTTAATTTGATTACATAGTCAAGTTGGACATTTCCCACTTTTACTGGCCATTTGTATATCTTTGTGACTTAACCTGTTATTTGTATAGCTTATCAGTTTTTAATCTGGATTGCGTTTTGACTTCAAATTACAAAGCAGTCAAATACAGTATTCTTTAGAAAATGGGGTTGAGACATTCAAATTAGTAAATATTGTCAGAGTGATAACAGTTTAGGACCTAGAACATGAGAAGAAATTTTTTACAGAGCTTGTTAAACTGGTGTAAGCAGAACAATTGTACTTAGCAGCATTTTAAACAATTCTTATTTCTCTTTTCAGAAAACTAAAATATATTTAAAGATATACTTGGATTCCCCCCAATCTGTATAGATTATTATTCATAGCATAATTTATTCTCGTAAAGGAGACTTACTCTAATGCAAAAAGCATTGAACTAAAAGCAACCACATTTTATAGTTCAGTGTGCCACTAACAACAATTAGCATTAGGGTCACTGGTAGGTTTTTTGACCTCTGAGACTTGGTTTCATTGTCTTTAAAGAGAACAGCTTGAACCTGAATAGGAACAGCTGAAGGCTGAAATTCATGTGCCCCTTCTAATTTTATCGGTATTTAATCTGCTGATAGCTCTGATGATTTTTCAGATTGCCAAAAAAAAGTGATGTCATTGACTATTAATATCTACCATAACTGCTAAGGCATGTGTGTCACTTGTTTGCCATCCTGGTCTCTTATCAGTTCTAACTCTCTGTGATACCAAGAAACAAAACTTTGAAATCATGGATCATATTTTAACTGTCCTCTCTTAAGTTGCTTTCTTCATTTTGCTCTTGTGTCTGCCTTTTGAGACCTGCTCTCCTATCCCCCTCCCTCATGGCACTTTTGCTTTTTTTTTTTTTTTTAACAGATCTCTAATACCAATATCAGATAGATTCTCAATCCTTACGATATTTATAGGTATAGTATACACTATAAACAATATAAATATAAACTACAAACAATAGAGTATTGTTTGCTAATGAAAAAACCATTACAGAGGTGAACCAAGAAGGAAAGGAAGCTTGGTGGGTTATGGAGTTTTTGAGTAGTTTCATATTGCCAACAACCAATGGGAGAGGAGGGTGAGGCCAGTGACCATAGCTCGGTGATGAGGGCTTTATATGCAGTGATATTCGAATTTTAGCTGGCAGGTTATATGCAGCTATTAAAAAGTCTTAAGCATTAAAAATAAAGTGATCATATTATATTTTCAAAAGATTATTCTGACTGCATTTTGATCGCTTTGTCTCCCTCATTTTCGTTTTATTTCTCTTCATTAGACTGTTAGAATTTGTGTTGAAATGGTGCTCTGAAGAATACTGCTTAGAGAAGGGGTATAGGTAGAAACAGGTTATGAAGATACTTGGGGAGCAGAATTAACAGGGATTAAGATGTAACATAAGAGAACATCTAAAACTAAGTTTTTTATATTGGATGGGTGATGGGACTATTCCTAAAAATAGAGGATAGATAGGTGTTCTAATTTCCTATAGAGGATGATGAGTTCAATTTTCAATGTGTTGAATTTAAGATTCCTGTAGAGATAACTAGTAAGCAGTTGGAAATATGTGCTTGGGCTCAGATTTGGAAGTAAAAACATTTATTTTATTTATTTATTTTTAAATTTTTAAAAATTCTTTATATTTGAGAGAGAGAGAGAGAGAGAGTGTGTGAGCAGGGGAGAAATAGAGAGGGAGACACAGAATCCAAAGCAGGCTCCAGGCTCTGAGCCATCAGCACAGAGCCTAATGCGGGGCTCAAGCTCACAGACTGTGAGATCATGACCTGAGCCAAAGTTAGACACTCAGCACACTGAGACACCCAGGTGCCCCAGAAGTAAAAACGTATGAATGGATGATCATGGGAAAATTTATCAAAGGATAATTTGGTTATTTTCAGGTTAAGTTATTTTATTTCAGGTTATTTGAGTAGATTACATCTGATGTGTTCTTAGCACTTCTAGTATCCCAGCAAATAGTTATTGACATTTTTGCACACTTGATTCTTGCACTCATACAGCTTGCAGAGCTAATCTACTCACCCACCACTTTTTCGATACCTGCTAAACCTCTAGAACAGTGAGTCTTAACCAGGGTCACACCTTCCACTCCTGGATCTCTGGTAATGTCTGGAGACATTTTGGGTTGTCACAGTGGGGTGGAACATTTAGTGGATAGAGGCTAGGATGATGGTAAATATCCTACAGTGCTCCGCAAAGTCCTCACAACAAAGAATTATCCAGCCCATAAAGAATATCAGTAGTACTAAGATTGAGAAACTGCTCTAAAATCTAGATGAGAGAGAGCCCATCAGTTAAATTAAGGGCCTCTTGTACTTACTGGAAGTAATTCATCAATTTTTTAAAATATTTGAGGTCCTGCCCTAAGTCTTATAGTTCAGTAGAAGAAGTAAGGTGTAAAAACAAATGCTTAGAGTGGTACAGAGATACTATGCCTTGGAAAGGTACAAACAGTATAATACAGGTCAGATGAGGTGGAAATCTTGGCAGGATGATGGGTTAAGATCTCATGAGCAATTCGTATTTAAGCTGTGCTTTGGTCACTGCTCAGCAGACTTGTAAATTAATCTTTCATGTAATTTACTTGACGGCAAGAATTTAGAACCAGATTAATACTAGCTAAGACAATTACCTACCCTGAGCCCAAGTTTTTTGCAAATCCCTTTTAGTATACCTTAGGTAAGTATTCCAGGTTTGGTATTTCTCTTTCTCAAGCTTGAGGAGTAAAGAGAATCTTTTGAGGGGAGTCATATGGGTGGCTAATCTTGCATTGTAATGGTAATGTGTAGACATAGGCCTGGTTCTGGCTTTATTGATAATTGGCTGTATAAACTATTGGTATATCTGTCTCTGCGCTTTAGTTCCATCATCTATGAAATTTAGGGGAATGGACCCAAATCAAACACTGCACAAGAAATGACCAAGCAGTTAAAATTTTATGCTAAGTTGTACTCAGTATTCATTTAGAATATAAATGGTTAGGCTTTAAGCTTTTTCTATACAGTTCTTCACTTTGTCTTTCTGCAATGTAACTTAAAAAGTCACACTTTGTAGAGAAAGGCCTACTTTGTGTAGTCATATCTCCATCTTGTGGCGTTTCAGAATATTGCCACTAAATTTTGTTTTTATAATTATGGGCATAATTGGCATTACTTTTAATAGCTTAAAAACATTTGAGTACTTATTATCTGATGTTGCTGAGCTAAATATTTAATATGCATTATCTCATTGTGGCACAGTGTTTGCTTTAAGCCATAGGTAAAGTTTTGCTGCTGCCATAGGCATGCCTGGGTGGCTCAGTCAATTATACTGCATTTGACTTTTGGTTCAGGGCATGATCTCCCAGTTCATGAGTTTGAGCCCCATAACGGGCTCCACACTGACAGTGCAGAGCCTGCTTCAGATTCACTATCTCCCCCTCTCTCTTCCTCTCTCCTGCTTGTTCTCTCTCTCTCTCTCTCTCTCTCTCTCTCTCTCTCTCTCTCACATACACACACAAAATAATTTATTTTTCTTTTTTTTAAAAAAAGGTTTTCTTCTACCATATTTTAAGTGTAAGGTTTTCTTCTACCATATTTTAAGTGTAAAGATGGTAGAAATTTGACTAACAGATTCATCTTGTGGTGCTGATACAAATAAGTAACTAATAGGCTGTATAAAGTAGGAAGCCAATAAGCTATGTTCCAAATCTAAGAACTTGATATACAAGGGCACTTTTGCTGTATCATTCACTACCACCACTCCGCCTTTAGATCCTTATTCTAAAATCTTTGGTATGAAGAAACATTAGGGTTTGTTATGGATTTGAAAAACATGGAAAAAAAAATAATGTCACATAAACTTGAGCCAAAAGAATAATTCCATTTGTTGAATTACTACTGTATTCAGGTTTTTTTTTACAGTTAGGATTGTAAACTAGTGCCAACAGGAACCTAGGAACAGGCAGATAAGGTAAATGAGTAAAAAAAAAAAGACCAGAAATGTAGGCTTTATGTAAAAGCCTCTGATTTAAATATAAGCAATTATATTTAATTAATTAAATTAAATTAAAAATAAGAAACTGTTGAGTCTACTAGATGTAGCAGATTTGACTTTTAGTCCAGGAATTTTGGGCGTAACTACAGAATAGAGGCCGTAAACTGATAAATTAAGATAGTTTATATTGTTAAATTACTTTAAATTGTACCAAAGTAAGTAAACAGTGTAGTGATCAAAAACCAGGTTTCAGGAGCGCCTGGGTGGCTCAGTCGATTAAGTGTCCGACTTCGGCTCAGGTCATGATCTCACAGCTTGTGGGTTCAAGCCCTGCATCGGGCTCTGTGCTGACAGCTCGGAGCTTGGAGCCTGCTTCAGATTCTGTGTCTGCCTCTCCCCTGCTCACACTCTGTCTCTCTCTGTCTCACTCTCAAAAATAAAGATTAAAAAAAAAACCACCCAGGTTTCAGGAGTCAAGCTGATTTGAATTTGAGACTAACTCTCACTACTAGCTATAGTGTAATATACTGTTTACTTACATAAGGAAAATGATTCCGCATTTTATGTGAAATCCACTTCTCTGTGATCATCTTTAGCCTCTTTTTCCCTCACCAGAATTCTTGGATATGGAAATTTACACATATGCAGTGGGAAGTTTATTAATTTAGGTGGGTGTTAAATTTGTGTGGATAACATAAGAAGTTTTAATTATTAAAGAGCCCATGGTGGGATATGGAAATTTGAGTTTTTAACTGGAAAGGTGATTCTGGTATGTAGCCAGGTTAGGAATCCATTCTTGGATTTTGTGGCACTGATTCTCCAGACTTTATACCTCCTCTTTTGAAAATTGTTTCTCAGACTTCTTTATGGGCTCCTATTTGTTTACCCCTAAATTCTAGTATTTCTTTTCATAGTTATGTTTTTAGATGTTCTAATTCACCATGATACTTTTTTTGAGGAAGAGAGAAAAAGCGTGTGTGAGCAGGAGAAGTGCAGAGAGAGGGAGAGAGAATCTGAAGCAGGTTCCTTCCTGTCAGAGTAGACGCCTACATAGGATTTTATCTCATGAACCGTGAGATCAAGACCTGAGCCAAAATTGAGAGCCAGGCACTTAACCAAGTGAGCCCCCTAGGTTCCCCTCACTATGATATTCTTGGTAATGTGATATGTTTATGTAATCAGGATGTATATTATGCAGAATTTTTATTTCAGGAAATAACTCTCCAAGTGATGTGTCACAAAAGAGAATTTTTCCTTATGAGTTAAATTAATGGGAAAACTCTGGGTGCATTCCCTCTCCTATCTGTTTTTATCTACTTAACACCAACATTGCTTCTAAACACATTAGGTAGCATTTACACTACATTATATTAGGAGTACCTGGGTGGCTCAGTTGGTTAAGCACTCAGCTTTGGATCAGGTCATGATCTCACGGTTTGTGAGTTAGAGCCCTGCATTGAGCTCTGTGCTGACTGCTCAGATGGAGCCTGGAGCCTGCTTCCGATTCTGTCTTTCTCTCTCTGCCCCTCCCCCCTCTCAAAAATAAAGATTTAAAAAAAAAATTTAAGCTACATTATGTAAATAATTTTTCAAATGCTAAATCTTACCCCAAAAAATGTTTGACAGTTTTAATGGAAGAAAAAAATGTCAGGACATGTAGGCCGTTTACACCAAAAGCAAGGACTGTATAACAGGCTATCCTGCGACTTACGAATTTAGAAGAAGCCTGTACCAGAATGGAAGTCTCATTTTCATCCAGCTCTCAGTCAGCTTTTCTGCAAACCGAAGACTTGATGCAGCTGGAAATTGAGGGGTTGTGGTTTGTTAAAGGTTTGGATTCTTGTCCTTTACTGTTTTTCAAGTAGAGCATAAAGTTATCAAATGCTTTCTACTCTTGAGTTTTAGTATCAGAATTACAATCTTTGTTCTTTCTTGGACAAAGCTGGCTACAGAACTAAACAAATGCAAAATACTACAGGTTGTAGTTTCTTAGATAATTAGTAACATATGTTTGTTTTATTTTTTGTTTCGGAAATTTTCAAACACCTACAAAAGTGAATAGTGCATTGAGTCCTCAATGCATTCAATTCCAATAGATAGTATTAATTCTCATGTTCTTTCATCTTTGATTAATACTTTCCCTTTTTCTTTTTTTGCTGGAGTACTTCAAAGGAAATTCTTGACATACTATCCCATTCTATCTGTAAATACCACAGTATGAATCCCTATCATGGAAGAACTTTAAAAAATTTTTTTTGTTCTTATTTATTATTGAGACAGAAACAGAGGATGAGTGGGGGAGGGGCAGAGAGAGAGGGAAACACAGAATCTGAAGCAGGCTCCACACTCTGAGCTATCAGCACAGAGTCCGATGTGGGGCTCGAAACCATGAACTGGGAGATCATGACCTGAGCTGAAGTCAGCTGCTTAACCAACTGAGCCACCCAGGCGCCCCTGGAAGAACTTTTTTCTTAAGTAATTTTAATACTGTTATATCTAATATCATCTTATGATCTAACACCCAGTCTGTATTTGTTTTTTCTCGTTTGTCTTATAAATGTCTTTTTCAAATCAAAATCCAAAAAGGTCTATACATTTTCATTGGCTAAATTTTTTTTTTATTTTAGTTTCAATGTTTATTTTTTGGAGAGACAGTTTAAGTAGGGGAGGTACAGAAAGAAGGAGACAGAGAATCCAAAGCAGACTCCAGGCTCTGAGCTATCAGCACAGAGCTTGACATGGGGCTTGATCTCATGGACTGCAAGATCATGACCTGAGCCAAAGTCAAACGCTTAACTGACTGAACCACCTAGGCACCCCCTCATCATCTCTTAATCTGATAGTTCCTTCTTTTTTAAAAAATAAAGTTACTTTAGAGTAGTTTTTAGCTTTACATTTGTGAAGATGGTACAGAGAGTTCCCAGTTCCCCCTATTAGTAACAGTTTACATTAGCATGGTGCACTGTTAGAATGAAAAGGCAAGCCAAAAATTGGCAAAAAAATTGCAAATTATATATCTGATAAAGGGCTTGTCCCCAGATTCTATAAATATATAAATTTATATATACACATATATATAATATGGCATGTAAGGAACTCTTACAATTCAATAAGTAATCCAGTATAAAAATAAGAATTCTTTTATTAATTAATGTTAAAATCATAGGTTTATTCTCAGGCCTAGACCAGGGACAAAACACTTAGACATTTCACCGGAGAAGATATACATATGGCTAATAATCATAAAGAAGGATGTTCTACAGCATTAGTCATTAGGAAAATGCAAATCAAATGAGATTATCATTTTACACTAGTAAAATGGCTGTAAAGAGACAGTGAAAGTGTTGGTGAGGATGTGGAGAAACTTATTGGTAGGAATGCAAATGGTGCAGCTATTTTAGAAAACAGTTTAAAAGTGTTTTCCATTACTACTATAGAAAATTACTACAAACTTAATGGCTTAAAAACACAAATCTGGGGGCTCCTGGGTGGCTCAGTTGGCTGAGCATCCAACTTTAGTTCAGGTCATGATCTCACGGCTCATGAGTTCGAACCCCATCTCAAGCTCTGTACTGATAGCTTAGAGCCCGGAGCCTGCTTCAGATCTGTCTCCCTTTCTTTCTCTGCACCTCTGCCACTCACTCTGTCTCTCAAAAATAAAAAAACCATAAATCTGTTACCTTATTTCTTGAGGTCAAAAGTCTGAAATGGGTTTTGCTGAGCTAAAGCCAAAGTGTTAATATGAATGGTGAATTCAAATAGTATCCCCCCCAAATTCATGTCTATTTGGAACCTTGGCACATTACCTTATTTAGAAATAGGGTCTTTGCAGATATAATTAATATAGTATTCTCGTTAGGGTAAGCCCTAAATCTAATGGCCTTTGTTCTTAAAGGAAGGTGGGGGGGGGGGACACAAACACACACACAACACCATGTAAAGATGGAGGCACACATTGGTTGTTACTGCCACAAGCAAGGAAATATCTGAGGCCACTAGGAGCGGGCAGAGGCAAGGAAGGATTCTAGTCAAATCCAGAGAGCGTGGCCCTGCTGGCTTGGTTTTGGATTTCCAGATTATGTAACTTTCAGAAAATAAATTTCTGTTTTAAGCCACTGAATGGTAATTTGTTAAGGCGGCTTTAGGAAATTTATACAACATTGTGTTTCTTATAGAGGTTCTAGAGGAAAATCGATTTCCTTGCCTTTTCAGCTTTTTAGGCCACTTTTAAGGACCTCTGTGATTACATTGGGCCCACCCAGATAGTCCTGGTTAATCTTCCCATTTCAAGGTATTAGTCACATCTGCAAAGCATGTTTTCCATGTAAAATAACATTAAAGATTCCTAGGATTGGAACATGGACATACTTTAGGGGTCATTATTCTATCTACTACAGGCAGTTTCTTTAAAAAGTTAAGCATATTTACCATACAACCCAGCAATCTCATTTCTAAATATCTACCAGAGAGAAACTAAAGCTATGTCCACACACAGACTTTTATGCAATATTCATAACAGTGGCATTTATAATGGCCATGAAGTAAATATTGTTAAAATGGCCATCAAGTGGTGAATGCATAAGCAAAATATAGTATATTCGTACAATGGAATATTGTTCAACTGCTGACACATTACATCAGGGATGAACCTCAGAAACATGCTACATGAAAGACGTGCAGTGCAAAAGATCATGTTTATTGTAGGATTCCATTTATATGAAATGTCCAGAAAAGACAAATCTATAGAAAGAAAGATTTAGTGGCTGACTTTGGGTAGGAAAGGACATTTGCTTCACATTTGCACAAGGGATTTTGGGGGTGTGATGTGAATGTTCTAAAGCTGAATAGAGGTGATGGTTGCACAGATCTGTAAATAGTCTAAAAATCATTGAATTGAACACTTAAAATAATGAATTTTAGGGGTACCTGGGTGGCTTAGTTGGTTAAACATGCAACTCTTGGTTTTGGTTCAGGTCACAATCTCAGGGTTTGTGAGTTTGGACCGTATGTTGAGCTGGATGCTGACAGCATGGCACCAGCTTGGGATTCTCTCCCTCTCTCTGCCCCTCCCCCATTCACATTCTCGTTTTCAACATGAACTTTATGGTATGTAAGTTATACCTTAAGGCTATTTAAGAGGAAAAGAGGAGCGCCTGGGTGGCTCAGTCAGTTAAGCATCTGACTTCGGCTCTCTCTGGTCATGATCTTGCAGTTTGTGAGTTTGAGCCCCGCATCAGGCTCTGTGCTGACAGCCTGGAGCCTGCTTCAGATCCAGTCATTCTCTCTCTCTCTCTCTCTCTCTCTGCCCCTCCCCACTTGCACTCTGTCTCTCTCAAAAATAAGTAAACTTTTTTTTTTTAAAGAGAAAAATAAAAGCTGGGAAGGGGTCTCTGATTATTTGCAGTACATTAGCTTACAAAGAACATATATCCATAATACACTTAAAACCCACTTTTCTTTAATGGGCAAAAGATTTGAACAGCTCCTTTACCAAAGAAGTTCTGTCAGTGGCAAAGAAATACATGAAAACATGTTTGACATCATTTGTTAGAGACATGCAAATTAAAACCACAATGAAATGTCACTACACACCTATTAGAATAGTGTAAATGTTTAAAGGTTGACAGTGCCAAATTGT
This sequence comes from Suricata suricatta, assembly GCF_006229205.1. Classification (NCBI taxonomy): domain Eukaryota; kingdom Metazoa; phylum Chordata; class Mammalia; order Carnivora; family Herpestidae; genus Suricata; species Suricata suricatta. Next base: position 60,116,519 of record NC_043704.1, on the reverse strand, counting down.
GGATGCAGAACAACTGGAACTCTGCTACATTTATAATCCAGCATTCCCTCTCTTTGGTATTTATTCAAAAGCAATTAAAAGCTTATGTTCACACAAGAACCTATAGAGAAATGTATATGACAGCTTTATTCATAATCTCCAATAACTATAAACCTAAATGCCTTTCAACAAAAGGATAAACCATAGTATGGATATACTATTTACCAATAACAGTGAATGAACTGTTGATAAAATAGTGTGGTAAATGTCAAAAGCATTATGTTGAATGAACGAAGTCAAGTAAATGGCTATGTATTATGCAATTCCATTTAAGTGGCATTCTTGGAAAGGCAAAGATGGGGAACAGAAAACATTAATGGTTGCCTAGGACTGGTGGTAGAATTGAACAGAGGGTCATGAGAGATTTTTGGGGTGATGTATCTCTGTCTGGAAAACTGCCATTTTACATGTTTGTAAAAACTCAGAACTATACACGAAAAAAAGTGAATTTAACTTTATGTAGACTTAGGTTATTAAATTTATTTGGGGGGAGGAGCAGAGAGAGAGAAAGAGAGAGGGTGAGAGAGACTCCCAAGCAGGCTGTGCACTGAGCCCAACGCATGCCTCATCTGGCTCATCTGACAAACCGTGAGATCATGACCTGAGGCAAAATCAAGAGAATTAGACACTTACTGAGCCACCCAGGGGCCCCTAAAACATTTTTTAAAAGCTAAGGATGAAAATTGATTTCCCCCAAAAGCTTGAAAAATAAAGAAAAACTGAGAATTAATACATAAAGGAAATATGCAAGCTGGTGGACTTGAATAGACTACATCAATAATTACATTGATCTGGACAAATACTCCAGTTGTCAAGTGCTTGCTTTGGCAGCACATAGACTAAAATTGGAACAATACAGTGAGGATTAGCATGACTCAATGTGATGACATTTTCCCTTTTTTCTTTCATGTTGTTTTAATAAGTAAAAGTAATACATGCACACTGCATCATATTTAAAGAATTATATAACCAAAAAAAAGTACTCCAGTTGTCAAATTAGAGGAGCGAGACTCTAAAGTATATGCTGTTCACAAAAGATACTTTAAATGTAAGGTTACAGAGAAGGTGAAAGTAAAAGATGGTAAAGATGCATGATGCAGCATTGATTAGAAGAAAGCAGTATGTCTGTATTGATGAACAATGTAGACTTTAAGACTGGGAATATTACAGCAATTCATTAACTACTAGCAACTCTATGCTCTTAATATAACTTGAAAATACATGAAGCAAACATTGACAACTGAGGAGTAAGAAGGAACACTTGGAAACTTTGTTCAAGGCTTAACATAATCTTGATTGATAAGAAAGCCTGTCATGAATATTATAAAGAAATAAAAACAGGTTTGTTAGAATAAGCTTTCTTGGGGGTATCATTTAAATAAAGATTTAAAGGAGGTAAGAGACTAACCGGCAGCCAAGGATAAAGAGGCTTTCAACAGAGAAAGCTGCTGGGGATGCAGATTTGAAGAGGAAGATCAGAAATCTGGTTTTGGATATGTTTAATTTGAGGTGTCTACTACAGATGCTTTGGAGGTTTGGAGTGACCTCTAAGCCAGAGAGATTTGGGAGATGGCAGCATTAAAGCCCTAAAATTATGATATTGAAGTCAACCTAGAGAACAAGTGTGGATAGAGAAGACAGGCAGGTACCATCTTGATGTGCAAGCCCTTCATAAAATTGTTCTCCTTCCTTTCCAATCCCAGCTTCTACATTTACACAAAACACACTTTTTAAAAAATTTTATTTATTTTGAGAGAGAAGGTGAGCCTGAGTGGAGGAGGGGCAAAGAGAGAAGGAGAGGGAATTCCAAGCAAGCTTTGCACTATCAGCACAGAGTCTGACACGGGGCTCAATCTCACAAACCTGGAGATCATAACCTGAGCCGAAATCAAAAGTCAGACACCTAACCGACTGATCCACCCAGGCACGGCCCCCGTTTTGTAGTTTTATGGTTTTATTAACACAAATGCGACATGCACATAACTGTCTATTCATTTTTGTTGCTGCACAGCCTGGCATTGAGATTGGTGGCTCTGATGGCTAGCTGGCTACTCTTTCCACAATGGCTTTGTGGTTCTTGAAGGAGACATTGTAAGCAATCTGTGCAAAATAAGATTTGTTGCCCATCAAGAGCACTTAAATCAAGCTCTTTGACATTGTGAACTAGGAAATTCCAGAAGATGCTGGGCAGCATGTGCTCTGTTTTCTTGTTGCTCCCATAACCAGTGTTGGGCAGCAAGATCTGGCCCTTGCACCCTATTGTCATTGCTTCTGAGTTTCTGCCAGTTGTGCTTAATTTTGACACATCCCTCTGACTGGTGCCGGATGAACTTCCTAGTCAACTTTTTCACTGTCTTGGGGGGCACCAGAGATCTATGGGTGGCCATGATGCCAGGTGGGAGATGGCCGCCACACAGTACACTTTCTTTTACCAACTCAGACTGACTGTAGTTTGGGAAGTACATTGTTGCTATTTTGTTTATGTTCTATATTCTCCTTAGAATTCATTTCTTACCTTCCCTCAGAACAAACACTTAGTCATCCTTCAAATCTGTTCCCAGATCACTTTCATTCTAGTATTACTTATGTACTCTCCGTGTGCTATTACTAAGATATTGTATTTCATATATATACTAAATTATGTATATATGTGTAATATATGTTAATGTGTATTAATATATTGTGATGAATCTATACACACGCCTGGGTTTCCTACTAGGTGTAAATTCCTTTGCATTCCACATTTTAGCACATATGTATTGAAATATTTGTTGAAATAGACCCCATTTATGCTTTGAATAAGCAACTATTATGTTCATTAAAAGTTTAGAAAATTTCAAATTCACAGAATTCATGAAAGTGAAAGCTCTCTTTAATTTTCTAATAGAGTTTGGAATTTCTTTTAACTTCCAAAGCTTATTAGTTGTTTACAGTCATGTTCTCACCATTACTGCATAGCACTCTATGCTTTTGATGCTAAACGTTCTTTGCTAAATTTTATTTACAAGTCTATTACTCTGATATATTTAGACTATCCACATCTTAAAATAATTCAGAGCTAAGTGATCAAGATTACAGAGGTATTCTATTTCATTCTGACATATGTTCATGAAAGTTAAACTGTATTTGAAGGTGAATTTTGCTGACAAAGTTATATTTAATAGATATTTCTTAAACAGCCACCATACTATATTCATAGTATTACCAATTCTGTTTTGAAGTGTGTGTGTGTGTGTGTACAGAAAAATACAGGGAGACTGTATACATCAAACTTATTTCTGGTAGTAGTCTTAAAGGATTTTCACTTCCTAAGTAGTTTCTATGGTAATGGACTTTTTTAATTTTAATTTTTTATTTTTTTTAATGTTTTATTTATTTTTGAGAGAGAGAGCGAGAGAGACACAGTGTGAGCAGGGTAGGGTCAGAGAAAGAAGGAGACACAGAATCCAAAGCAGGGTCAGCACAGAGCCCGATGAGGGGCTTGAACCCACGAACCATGAGATCATGACCTGAGCCGAAGTTGGACGCTAACCAACTGAGCCACCTAGGCACCCTATTTTTTTTCTTAAACCAAGACCTGGAATTCATTCATTCATTCATTCAGATTAGGCAGGAAAAGATTAAACTGCCTATTTCTTAATGATTTAATACAGTGTTCTGTATTTAGACTTGTTCTGCCTACTCTCCTGGAAACTTTTTTAGTGATTAACTTTTATTTGGTTTAATTCTAACACACTGTACCATAACCACCTTTTCCTTTTGTATGAAGTCAAGAAATACCTGGTTGTTATTTTTAAAGTTATAAAGATACTTGAAGTGTGGTGATTACCTAGAAATCATTCTTTTTGTTCCTTGCATGTATGTATGTATTTTAAGTAATCTCTGCACACAACGTGGTGCTCAAACTCAAAACTCCAAGATAAGAGTTGTATACTCTTCTACTGAGCCAGCCAGGTGCCCCACCTACAAATCGTTCTTAAACTCTTTAAAAACTCTTGTTCTTTCACTTATGGTTTAGGAGATTGGCTTCCTAGGTCACGTTTTTCTTTACTGTTTAGTATTAGACTTCATAATGTAGTTTTTCAGTGATTGTTCTAAACTACGGAGACTAACTCTTTGATTTCAATAGATAATTACTATACTCAATTTGGGGTGCTATACCCAGTGAAAGAGTAGCATTCTGCTAAGTGAAATAAGCCAGACAGGCAGACAGTGGTATCGCTTATTTGTGAAATCTAAAATTTAAAAAAAAAAGTCAAACTTTTAGAAACAGTAGATAAGGGGTTGCCAGGTTGGGATATGGAATAGGAAGAGGCTGGTAGAAAGGTATAGACTTTAAGCTATAAGGTGAATAAAGTCTGAGGAGCTAACATATAACAAGGTGAGTATAGTTGATACCACTGTGTGTATAATTGAAACTTGCTAAGAAAGTAGAACTTAAATATTCTTACAAAATAAAAAACCAAAAAGTGAGGTGATAGATGTAATAATTATGGGAGGAATTCTTTTTCTAAAAAAAGAATAGTGTACATAAGATATGATCTCTGTATTTTAAGGATTCTGTGCTTTACAGCATAACAGTATCTACCAATAAAAAACCTGTGAGTGGCAGGTGGTGGGTGAGTGAGCCTAAGTAGGTTTTAATCAGGAAAAGACTTGGTGAAATTTCCTTCAGCCTTAAAGAAGACAAAAGCCAGGGTGTGCTTTTATGAAGAGAGTAGTTGTTCTTAGGGGGATAAAACCTTTAAAGAACATCTGAATCTCACAAAGGGAATTCATTTTAGTTGTAAAATACTTAGGAGAGGCTATATTTACCCATATTTATATGTCTAAAAATTGGAAAACAGTATAACAAATCGCTATTCAATATTGACTAATGCCATTGTGATTTCGAACTAGCACCCAGTGAGTAGAACCCACATTAGCTGCTTGGTTGACATCAGATTGTTTTATTTTTTAACTCATTTTTATTTCAGTTTGATCATCTTTTCTTTAAAGGATTTTATCTACTGTTGTGATTTTTTAAGAAGGCCAATAATGTATGTAAGCAAATCTACTAATGATAGTGCTAGTGGTAAGAGGAAGAAAAATATGTATAGATGCTGTTCAGGTTTGTCTTGTCACATTTGATCAACCTTTAGCTTATGGTGGAGAAACGGACTTGAGCTATTAAGAAAAAATCCTTTTGTTGACAGCTTTATAGGCAAAACAACTTTGTTACTATGAATCTAAATCATTTTAGCTTTAATTCCTTTTCCCATAGAACTAGTTGTTTTGATTACATCTGGTTTTTCAGAAATGCTACTGTTGCATTCTTGATAAGTGGTTTTCAAATAGGTGTCCCCCACCATGTGAATTCCTTTGTTCCACTGCTTGAGATTCTGCTTCTGAAAGTGGGGCATGAGGTCCAGGAATCTGGATTTTGAATACCACCCCATGTAACTGATGTGGTGGTTCCTGGTTCAACATATGTAATTTTTATTCATTTGGATTATTTTCTGAGAATAAATGTCTAGAATAGAATTACTTGGACAAAGAAGATGTACCTTTTAAGCTTTATGATACATAGTATTAGATTGTGTTCCAAAGAGACTGTATCTATTTATACTTTCACCAGCAGAATATAAGAATCCCATTTGCCATCCCCTTGCCAATATTTGGTATCATCAGTCCTTTGGATCAGTAATAGATACCTAAAACCTGTAAGCTACAAGGAAGATTCTGGCATTTATATAGATTATTAGTCTGGTCTTCTGAGTAATTATTGTTTACTGTATTTATCTCTAAATATATAATTGTATGAATACTACAAATTGAATCTGGATAGAATGGCTGGCAGAATCTTATAAATGGTAATCATTGTAGGAATATAAAGTCACCGAAATCTTGGATTTATGAATCAGGTAAAAAAAGACTTGGTACTAGTATGTTTATCTTAACAAATGAAGCTAATTATATTTTATTGAGTACATTTTGATTTGTTCCAGTAGCCGGATCGAACTGGGAGATGTGACACCACACAATATTAAACAGTTGAAGAGATTAAACCAGGTCATCTTTCCAGTCAGCTACAATGACAAGTTCTACAAAGATGTGCTGGAGGTTGGCGAGCTAGCAAAACTTGGTATAATACGATTTTTATTTCCTCCCTTCATTTGTTTTGTTGGTGTTCTTGATCCCTAGTTTTTCATATTAGAGCAGAGTTAACTAATTTAATTCCTTCATTTTACAAGTGAGGAAATGAAGTGGTTCAGGTTTTGAGAAAGATCTCTGAGAAGTCAAGACAAAATATTTGAATTTTAAAAGAAAATGCTAAATACCTTCTCTCTTACTTAGTATGTGCCTGTGTGTTTTCACATATTTGTCTTTACTCTGGAAGATGCCTAAATCCTTAAAATGATACAGGAAATTTTTGAGGCTTTTGCTGTTCAGAGTAGCTGATAAAATTTAATGCTGATAGCAATAATTTAGTTTTTCTAGAAGGGGAGAAAGATTCGATAAAATGTGTTCTGTCTTTTGAACTTTATATCTTTATATTTTCCATGGCAGCGTATTTCAATGATATTGCAGTAGGTGCAGTGTGCTGTAGGGTGGATCATTCACAGAATCAGAAGAGACTTTACATCATGACACTAGGATGTCTGGCACCGTACCGAAGGCTAGGAATAGGTAAATTTATTTGTTTTTTTTATTTGTGTAATGAAGCATAAATACATCATTACTGTTTCTGACCTATTGAGTCAAACCATATTTATTAACGTAATTCAGCTGGAAGCCCTATATAGATTTGTCATCGATGCCCCTTTTGCTTTTTTTTTTTTTTCTTTCCTTTTCTCTGGCAGGGCTTGTATGTAAAGGTTCTTTTAGAGTTTTTAACCTGTTAATAGTAGGGAGAGAACAAAATTTTCAAAAATTGGGTTGTCTAGTGTTTACCTCATAGATCTTTTAGGACTCAATAAGTGTTATGGTGATTTAGATGTGTAATGTAAAGATTGATTTTTCTAAGATTACTTATTTGTCTTGTTAATAGGAACAAAAATGTTAAATCATGTCTTAAACATCTGTGAAAAAGATGGTACTTTTGACAACATCTATCTGTAAGTAAAATGATATTTAATGTTCTTATCTAAAGAATTTTTTAATTTTTTTAATGTCTTTATTTTTGAGCGAGAAAGAGAGTGAGTGGGGGAGGGACAGAGAGAGAGAGGGAGACACAGAATCTGAAACAGGCTCCAGGATCTGAGATGTCAGCACAGAGCCCGACATGGGGCTTGAACCCACAGACTGGGATATCATGACCTGAGCCAAAGTCAGCTGCTTAACCAACTGAGCCACCCAGGCACCCCTAAAGAATTTTAATAAATTGGCAGTAGAAATCTTTACTGGAAACTTTAAAATCTGGTTACATATTTTATTGCCTTTTGGAAAAACCATGGAAGTAGTGGTTATGAAGTTTTTGTTTTGTTTCAATAATAGATCAGGAACATGAGATGAAACATTCTCATTTTGCTTTACTCTGTTAGGGTGGGAGCTCCAAAGCCACAGGGATGAAACCAAGATTAAAATAATTCGGAAATGAAGAGTTAGTATCATTAATACTACCTTTCTTGTGCCTTCTGTTTGCGGTCTGGGTTTTGTTTAAGGTTCTCAGTGACATACTCACTAGTAGTAGAGCTTAATATCAAAATCAGAGAGTATCTAGCTGATAATACCGATATTAAGATTATTCTCATTTTAACTTTGGCATTGGACGAGATTAAATTATGTCATGCTGTTTTAAGGAGTAATTGACAAAACTATTTTTAAAATATAGCACTTTTTTATTAATCAGAAAGAGTATATAGAGGCATTTGAAACATTAGAATATTATTTTTCTGTCATTTTTTCCTACATTTATTAGGATGGTCTTTGAATCATCCCTGTGGTGTTTTACCTATTTATAATTCCAAGAATACTTTCTCTCCTTGCAGTGAAAAATGTTATGCTAGCCAGGGTACTTTACCCTTTGTTGATTATAAGAATTAAACCTTTTTCTGAGTCTCCTAACTTCAGCCAGCTTCTTGCAGATACAACAGGTTAAAAGTGTACATTTGTCATCTTAAGTTTTTCTGAAATAAATACCTAGTCTTTGTTGATTACTAGTAATTATGAAGAGAATCTAGCAAATGTCTGCAGTATTCCAGCTCCAACAATATGAAGCTATTTGCAAAATATGCAAAAGACGATGAAGTCTTAATTTTTTTTCTGATACCCTCTTATATTTCAGGCATGTCCAGATCAGCAATGAGTCTGCAATTGACTTCTACCGAAAGTTTGGCTTTGAGATTATTGAGACAAAGAAGAACTACTATAAGAGGATAGAGCCCGCAGATGCTCATGTGCTGCAGAAAAACCTCAAAGTCCCTTCTGGCCAGAATGCAGATGTGCAAAAGACAGACAACTGAACAAATTAGAAATGAACTTTCTTGCACTTGCTTGTCGCCAAATAAAAGAGAGGCCCATTGATTTTTTTTTTTACCCCCTCTTTCTCCCCCCCCCACCTCCTACCTTGTTCTTGTATTCCTTTCTTTCTTTTTCTTTCCTCTACAAGGTTTAATACTTCCAAGGACTTTCAAAATTAATCATGTTTGGATTGTTTTAGTTTTCCTATTTTTGTGAGGTGGTTTGATTGTAGGAAGGAGGAGGTATAGATCTGTTTGGTTTCATAGTTAAGATATATGGTCCCCAAAATTTGGGTGTCAGTGTCAATTTTTTTTTTTTTTACATCCTGCTTTCACATTGAAGGGCAGAGCCTACAAAATGTTGTGTATATCAAAAGACAAAAAGAAACAGCAGCAATATCTTGTTCTCTAATTCAAAGACAAGTTTAGTGTGTTTGTGGTACTTTGGGTTTTTCAAGACTGGGATACTAATCCCGAGACATTGCCTTCACTCCACCTTTTGTCCTTCTGAGTGTTATCTCAGGAGTTGGACCATTATCCTTGTAAGAAATACTAAGCTTATTTTGTTTTTTAAGCAATTATTTCTTTCTTCCTTGCTGAGAGTGGGTGGGACAGTTTGGGTAGGTAGTGTTTTACTTTGGTCTCAGTATTTGAGTTACATGAGTGGGCTGGTTGTTGGCAGGTTTATTTTTCCTGCTGTGATTGTTATTAGTGGCATTAACTTTTAGAGTGTGGGCTGGTGAGATTAATTTTTTTTAATATCCCAGCTAGAGATATGGCCTTTAACTGACCTAAAGAGGTTTATTGTGATTTACTTTTTTTCCCTGTCTTTTTTCTTCAGTAGACCCCGCAACAGTTAGTCTGACCTTAAAAATGGGAGTTGATGTCCTAACAGGTCAATACCCCTAAATAAATCTGAAGCAGATATCGTCTCTTGGACCTACTAAAAAACACCTAAAAGGAAGCTTTGATGGATTTGTGGCACAATAAATTCATTTAATGTCAGCTAATGCGGACTTAAAAGTGTGTGGCCACTGAGCATCTGATTATATAGGAGAGAATATCTAGACAGTATTTTTGAGAATAACATAGCTGTGCTATTGCTTATCTGTTGGAGAACATCCCAGATTTGCTTATTTTCTGTGCCTATGAAACTGAGTTTAAGGATTTGGGGGAGGAGAAATTGTTAAACAAATTGCTTCTATTCTTGGAAAAGTAGAAGTTCAGAAGTGTTAACACACATTTCACTGTGACCTCCTCTACTGACATGACAGATCATTTTCTGGCACGTAGGGAGTGGCTTGGATGGGTTGATAACTTTTTGTAAGATAGGAGACATCTGAAATTTTCATGTTTTCCTCCATTGTCCCATATCCAATTTTTAAAATTCTCTAGATTGCCAATACTGATGGCCCATGAAATGTTTTCATTAGACTTGAAAACAGTGCACAGAGCTTCAATTTTCTTGTCATTTGACTTTAAAAAAAAGTATGATTCATAATATTTATCCTCATGTAAATTCTGATAATAGAAGTCTCATCTCTCCAAATATATTAAATGACAAAATTATTTTACGCAATGTTTATGCACATTTTGTAATCTTAAGTTCTTATTTGAGAATGTGAAAGTACAAAGTACAATAGACTTCAGCGGTCTTAATTGAGTGCCAAGAGTAATATAGAAAAGGAAGATAGTTGAATGAGTTTATAGGATTCTAATCTTAAGATAGTAAAAATGTAGAAAGACCATGCTGGTTTCTTGGGTTTCAGTTTCTTAAGCAGTCCAAATATAAGTTTAGGAAAAAAGTTAGCATTAAGCACCTTTACCTTCATGGATAAGCTTCAGCTTGCTCTTGCCAAGAGAAGAGTGCTTGAGTTACAGAAGGCATACTTAGTTTGAAGAATTCAGCCTTTTTGTAAACTTCAGATATCAAAATAGATTTTGATATATAAATGAGTTTTCTGAGATGACACTGCCTCTATTTCTATAATCATTTCACCTGGACTATCTTCTCAGTCCTATGAATGTATCCCTAAATGTGGTTACTGAAAACTGAATAGCTGCCTCATGACCGTTAAGTACATGTTATTTAAGGAGGAAAATGACATTGTGAGTTGAGTGTGTAGGCTCCTTACCATTATACTTTTTTTTTCCCCACACTAGACAATGACTTTACCTAAATTTTAAATGTTTGAAAAGGGTTAATTGTCCTACATTAGACTTGTATTAAGTAATTCCATCCATTCAAGGAAGAGGAGGATGTAGAAGCAGTAGGAGCTGGGCACTGATTCGTATGCCTGTGAGTCACTAAAGACTCACATAATGTCCCATGTTGAGTTAGTTATTTTGCAACATAAAAAGTTGAGGTAAAACAATTCTATTAACTGGAAGATCAGAGAATATATCCATATTTTTTAGGACAGATAGTTTTTACTGTGGGGCAAATAGGTAAAAATCATCCTGTATTGTAATTGCATTTAGGTTCTAAAGAAAAGAATCTACAGAGAAATCTATGCAATATATAATTTGTCCAGATAATTTTTAATTTGGGGAAAGAAGTTCTAAAATATCCCCAAAGCAGTTTACTCATCAATTGGAAGTCCTCCAAAAATTGGGAAACCGTGGTTTGTGGGTGGAAAGGAAAAGCTCCCTCAGTTTTTTGGAGGGAATAACTTTAAAAATACTTAAATGGCTAAGTTTACTTGGTGCAGTTAAAAATTAAAATTGTTGATTTTAACATTGCTGTTACATCTGAAATAAACTTATGTGATGTTCTGGTAGTAATCTGTGATGTCTGATAAGTGTCAAAGAAAATGCTGTACTGCATTGACTATGGAAATCAGCAGTTCTACCTAGTCTTTGTTTACTCTTGGCCACACTGTTTTATTTGCTTTTACATATCTTTAAAATCTAACATAAAACATTAAAATAGGCCAAGTGCAATTCAAGGCCTGCTAATTCAGACCTTTTGGAACTTTCTAGAAATACTGCTGAGTTTCTGCAGTTCTGTATCAGTGAGAGAAAAAATAAGATCCTAGGAGAGGTCTTACTTAAGCTGTGAAGTTTTAAATGCAATTGTTAAAAACAACTGACACTTTTAAGCTACGGTCTAATCAGTAGTGTGCATTGACTACAGGTAATGTGTATTCAAAACATTTTTTTTGATATGAAGAACTTTAGTCATTGAGTTTTGGGAATTGCTTCCATTTTTTTCTGAATATCAAACATGAATTTAAAATTTTTCCCTTAGCAATATTAATTCATTGTCTTAGAAGTGTAATTAGAATTTTGCTTATTCAGGAAACTGGGTGATCTTTGCCCCCTGTGTCACAGTTAATCCTTGTGTAGCACATCATCCATCCCTAAATTTAGCAGCCTAATCACTAATGTGTACGTATAGTCACCCACAGTTTCTCAGTCAGTAATCTAAGAGTTGGGTGGTTCTGCTTGAGGTATCATCAGGTTGCAGTGAAACTCAGGGCTACATCATTGAAGGCTTGACTGAGGCTGGAGGAGCAACCTCTAAGATGACTCTCCACTGAATGAAAGGACTCCATTTTTCACTGTATGGGTGTCTCCATAAGTCTGCCTGGTGACAAGTGGTGTCTGGTGTCCTCTAAGAGCAAATGATTCAAGAAAGTAAGTAGACACCATACTCTTGTCTGACCTATCTTCAGAAGCAACATACCATTTACTTCTGCCACATTCTGTTGGTCACACAGGCCAACCATTGACCATCCTGCTACAGTATGGGAAGGGAATACAGAAGAGATGGGGATTGAATGTGGACCTCCAACCACATTATGCTTGAGGAGAATGTTGGGCTTTGTTGACAACCAAGGCAAGGTAGTTGGAAAGCTGCTGTTCTCTTACTCTCTGAAGAGTTTAGTTTCCTAAATAGGGGTTAGAGAGTACTGTAATTTACCATTTAGAGTGTATTAAAAAAAAAAAAAAAGGCAAGGGGGGCCTGAAAGTTCTGTTGTGATTGAATTTGGCAGGACCGGCAGGGGTAGGGCATGGTGTATAGTAATCTGTAGAGTGCTTCTCTAGCTGGGTGATTTGAACATTCCTGGAATTTGGGTGTGACAGTGATAAGGAGTGGTGAGCCTATAAAAATTTTCAAGGAATAAATCATGGCAGAGGGTTCTGAATTGGATTTCCCTTATAAGGCTGTATTGTAGGAATTAAATCCTAATTTATGATACAACCAAGTAACAACCATATGGGGGAAATAGGACTTGAGTCAGATTTTTAAACATTGATGTAGTTATCTTGATAGAACATTGAGGAATGTGAAGCTAGAAAATACTCTGTTATTTGGGAGAAACTCTCAACCTTTCTAATTCTCCAAAACACCTGATTTCTTAGGTAAAAATTGTTTCTAGAATCCAAGTCTACTTTAGGAATAGTTGATAGCATAAAGTTATTATGAAGCAGTCACTAAAACAGCATAGAAATTACCTTTTTTTTTTTTTTTTTTTTTTTTTTTTTTTACGTAACCTCTAGACCCAACATGGGGCTTAAACTTAGAACCCAGAGTTCAAGAGTTGAATGCTCTACCAAGCCATGCTGGTGCCCCCCAGCACAGAATTTAAGTCTCAAAGAATTAAAGGCCTGATTTCTGTTAATTCCTGATGAAAGCTTAAATCCACCATTTGGGAAGCTACCCTATCAGGAGGAAATACTTTGCAGCTTGTGAACTTTGATATTCTTGATTTACTGAAACTAAATTACCACAAAGTTTTCTATAGAGATTTTTTAAAAAGTTGTTCCTTCTAATTTGTTAAGTACTATTGTGCACTCTAGGAATATGTCAGTGAGCTAGGCAGATAAGAGGGCCTCTTTAAAAGGAATTCATGTCTAAGTAAAGGCCTGCCTCTTTACTAAAATAATGATTAGAGCCTCTGAGCATGTTGACTTTACCTTAACTTTGGAAGGAACTTGGAGAGGAATATTTCCTTAAATTGACTTGCTTTTTCATAATGATAATAATAAAGTAAAACAAACAGAACTAATTCCCATAGAAGAGCTGAGACTAAAAGTATGAGGAGTGCAAATTAGGATTCTGCGACAGAAACATCAAATTTGCCTTGTAGAGGTTCTGCTTGTTTCCCTGGACTGGCCTATTCCAGTCTCAACTTCTGGAGGAAGCTTAACAGCAGACCAGCCCAAACCAGCATCTTAGCTGGAAATCATACTATCAGCCAAATTAGGAATGACCCTCTACACAACTGACCTTTTACACCAGAATCCAAAGCATGAACTTCTGCATCCCTAGGTCTTCATCATTTGGTTTCTGAGCCTTAACACATATTTCTTTCCCTGATGACTGATGCTAAGAATGACCACCTATTGGAGACTTGATTGAATTTATTTATTTTACATATAAGCAAATCTACATGACCTTTGTTTACGTTTTGTGTGAGATTCCTCGTACTTTGTCTTACATACTTGGTTGTAGTTAAAACACTTAGCTCCTGCAGTTGTAACTACCACAACTAGTCCATACTTCCTCTTTCTTGCCAAACCTTTCTACCAATTCTACATAGAATTGTCTAGCTGAAATTCACTAAGTTGAAATTCAGCTAAAAATATGTAACCTAGGACAAATTTAGGGCAGTGTTTCTGCATTATTGTGTCAGTAAAGTTTTAAAAAATAGAGTTCTTTATAGCGTGTAAGGCTGAATTACACTGCCTTGTATGAGATTTGGTCAAGGCGTGTACACAATGGGCCAGGCACTAACAAAGCAGTGAGAAAGATGGGCATGACCCCCACACTCATAATCTTTACCAGTGTGGTGAGGAACAAACATTTCAGTTGGCATGAGGTAGTATATTGGAGTAGCAAGTATAATACATTTTCTAGAATTGGGGAAACATTTAAGACAATTTGACATTGGTTCTTAATACAAAATGAATAATTATTGTTAATACTGTTCTTTTTGCACCTGTGAAAAGAAGATAGGCACTGTAAATGTTAACAATGCTTTGATATTGAAAAATCCAAGATACCTTAACATTTTAGTACAGAACCAGCTAAGTTTAATAAAAGGTAGAAAATGGAAAACTACCACAAAGTAGGAGGAGTAATTAGTAAAAACAAGTTGTATATATACAAGACATGAAGTTCTTTGGAATTTACTGAGAGAATTAATAGAACAAAAAGTGATGGTATATACCACATTCATGGATATAAAGAATATCAAGTGTCTCTAAAAATGGAGAACACGGAAGTCTGACAGGTATATTCAGGAAAATTCCAGAAATAAAGTTTTAAAAAGTAAGGTCAGAGTGGGGCGGCTGGGTGGCTCAGCCGCTTGAACATCTGACTTTGGCTCAGGTCACAATCTTGCAGTTTGTGGGTTTGAGCCCCACACCAGGCTCTCTGCTTTGCATCCTCTGTCTCCCTCTCTCTGCCCCTTCCCCACTCACTCGCTCTCAACAATATTTAAAAAATTTAAAAATATGGTCAGATTTAAACAATTACAAATGTATGTAGTAAGTAAAAAACTGGAAAATATATTAGTTTATTTAAAGAGCTCATATCTAAGAAAAACATTGAGATGTTGATAGTAAAAATTTACAGAGGAAATTATCACAAAGGATATATGACTGGGGCATCTGGGTGGCTCAGTCGGACCTCAGCTCAGGTTATGATCTCATGGTTCATGGGTTTGAGCCCCGTGTTGGACTCTTCCGACATCTCAGATCCTGGAGCCTGTTTCAGATTGTCTCCCTAGCTCTCTGCCCTTCCCCTGCTCATGCTCTGTCTCGCTCTCAAAATTAAACCTTTTTAAATTAATAAAAAAGGAAATATTAATTATGGAAAAAGGAGTTCTAATAAATAGGCATTTTTATGAAACTGACTTTATGTTACCTCATGCTGAGAATTTGAAAAATCTATGTCCTGCCAGGCCTAACCTACTTGCTTCCACTGAATTCATTCATTGCTGTAACACTTAGTGAAAGTTTACCATGTATCAGGCACTGACCAGTGCTCCATACATACATCTTATTTAATTCACACAGCAATCTCTGATGGTAGGAACTTTCATTAGCTTCATTTTACAGTTCCAGAAACAGGCTTAGAGAAGGTAACTTTCTCAAGGTCATAACTAGTTGAGCTAAGCTGGGATTAGGGTCCGTGTTTTGTGACTCTAGAGCCCAAGCCATAACCACTTACTATTTCAGTTAGGAGAAATAAATTTTACTGATAACAATTACCAAGTTGGGAGAAGCCACCTGTATAATAAAGCTCACAATGAACAGCTGGAAATAACCAAAATGCTGAATAATAAGGTTAGTGATGTCAATATTACCTAGCTTTTAAAAATAATATGATGAAAATAGAAGAAGGCAAGGTACAAAATCGCACACAATAAAGAATAGATGTGACAAGTAGAAAACCAAGACGGAAAGAGCACATCACTACGAAACTTAAAAGGATAGTACAGGGATATTGCAAACAACTTTATTCATAAATTCAACACTGTAATTAACACGGACAAGTTTTTTTGAAAGATGCAAATCACTCAGGTCACTCAAGAAGAAATAGAGTAGCAGTTCTCCAAAAGGTTAAACATAGAGTTACCATATGACTCGGCAATTCCATTCCTATGCATATACTTAAGGGAATTGAAAATATATGTCTACCCAAAAACTTCCTCAGGAATGTTTATAGCAGTGTTACTAATAGTAGTCAAAGAATAGATGAAACCCAAATGGCCATTAACTGATGAATGAATAAACAAAATGTTCCATATCCTTACCATAGAACATTATTCAGCCACAATGGGTAAATTATATGGTATATGAATTATAACTCCATATGCTGCTACCAATTAGATAGGTAGATATATAACACATATATAGTATAGACATTAAATTCTTCAAAAATTTCATGTTTATTTTTGAGAGAGCGACAGGGCATGAACTGGGGAGCGGGGCGCAGAGAGAGAGGGAGACACAGAATCTGAGGCAGGCTCCAGGCACCACACTGTCAGCACAGAGCGTGATGCAGGGCTTGAACCCAAGAACCGCGAGATCATGACCTGAGCCAAAGTCAGAAGCTTAACCGACTGAGCCGCCCAGGTGTCCCTGAAAAAATTTTAAATTAGGAACTTGAATAGTCTTATATGTTTGAAAGAAGCTGTAGTTAAAATCCTTTCCACAAAGAAAATTTCAGGCCCTGATGGCTTGTCTTGTGAATTCTATCAAGTATTTCAGGAAGAAATAATACCAATTCTACACTTTTAAAGAAAACAGTTATATTGCCTAACTCATTTTATGAGAATAGCATTACAGCAGTATTGGTATCAGTATACCATTACAAGAAAACTTGTAAAATAATATAAGAAAACTAGAGACTAATTCCTCATGAAGACAGGAAAATCCTTGAAAGAAATTAGCAAATCAAATCCAGCAATTTATTAAAGGGTTATATCATTATCAAATAGGATTAGTCCCAGGATTAAAATGTTTATTTAACAATCAAAAATCAACTGGTGTAATTCATCACATTAACAAATTTAAAGGAAAAAGGTGATTATCTCCATACATGCAGAAAAAAGTATTTGACAAAATTCAACAATCATGATAAAAAACTTTCAATGACAGAGGAATAAAAAGGAACTTAATTTGGAAAGGGCATTTGTCAAAAGCCACCAGCTACCCTCACAACAGTGAAAAACTGGATCTTCTGCCTTTGCCTGGGAAGAAAGCAGGATGACTGTTCTAACCACTTATACAGCCGGCCCCAGCCAGTCCAGTAAAACAAGAAAAAGAAATGGCAAGCACTCAAGTTGGATAGAAAGAAAGAAAATAGTCTTTGTGTACAGATGAGATAATTAAGCAGACACACTATAACTTTTTTTTGATGTTTATTTTTGAGAGAGAGTGCATGAGTAGGGGAGGTGAAAAGAGAGGGGGACAGAGGATCCAAAGCATGCTCCATCCTGACAGCTGAGAGCCCTGATGCGGGGTTTGAACTCACGTAACATGAGATCATGATCTGAGCTGAGGAACGATGCTCACCCAATTGAGGCACCCAGGTGTCCCCGCTATAACTTTTTTTTTTTTAACTCCTACAACTAATAGGTGGGTGTAACCAGGTCACAGGATACACATATCAATTGTATTTTCAACTTTAACAATTAGAAATTGGAATTGAAAAGATAACATTTGAAAAAGTAAATAAAAGATAACACATATAGTAGCAAGAAGTATGAGATATTCAGGGACAAATTTAACAAAATGTATGCTAGACCTGTATACAGAAAGCTATAAAATGCTCCTAAGAGAAATCTAAAAGATCCAAATAAATGGAGAGAAATAACATCTTCATGACTTCAAAGACTCAATATTAAGTTATAACTTCTTCCAAAATTGAATTATACATCTCCGCATCAAAATTTTAGCTATTTTTAACTTGACAAACTTAAGTTTATATGGAAATGCAAAGGACCTAGAATAGTTAAAGCAATTTTTTTACATTTATTCATTTTCAAGACACTTAGGGGCTCCTGGGTGGCTCAGTCGGTTGAGTGTCCGGCTTCAGCTCAGGTCATGATCTCACAGTTCCTGGGTTTGTCCCGTGTCGGGCTCTGTGCTGACAGCTAGCTCAGAGCCTGGAGCCTGCTTCAGATTCTGTGTCTCCCCCTCTCTCTGACCCTCCCCTGCTCAAGCTGTCTCTCTCTCTCTTTCTCAAAAAAAAATAAATAAAACATTAAAAAAATTATTTTTGAGAGACAGAGAGAGGCAGAGCACAAGTGGGGCAGGGGCAGAGAGAGAGGGAGACACGGAATCTGAAGCAGGATCCAGGCTCTGATCTGTTGACAAAGAGCCTAACGTGGGGCTCAAACCCACAAACCATGAAATCATGTCCTGAGCCAACGTCAGACGCTTAACTGACAGCCACCCAGGTGCCCCATGGCAATTTTTAAAGGAACAAGAAAATTCAAGGACTTATATACCACTTGACTTCAAGCTGCAGTGATCAAAACACTGTGATATTGATGTTAAGACTGACAAATAGAGCAATGGAACAGAAAAGAGTCCAAGAATACAACCATACATATGTGATCAATAGATTTTTGTCCAAGATAGTAAGGCAACTCAATAGAGGAACGATGGTCTTTATAATTGGTGCTAGAAAAATTGGAATTCCCAATGCAAAAACATAAACTTTGACCCATACTTCCATAGTATACAATTAATTTAAAATACAACATGGGGGCACCTGAGTAGCTCAGTCGGTTGAGCATCTGACTTCAGCTCAGGTCATGATCTCACGGTTTGTGGGTTCGAGCTCTGTGTCGGGCTCTGTGTTGACAGCTAGCTCAGAGCCTGGAGCCTGCTTCAGATTCTGTACCTCCCTCTCTCTCTGACTCTCTTCTGCTCGCACTATCTCTCTCTGTCTCTCAAAAATAAATACATTAAAGTTAAAAAAAAAAACACAATGGATCTAAAGGTAAAAGATAAAACTTCTAAAAAGAAAACATAGGAGAAAATCTGTGTGACCTTGTATTGGTTAAAGATTTCTTAGATATGACACCATAAGTATGATCCATAAAAAAGGTATTTGATAAATTGGAATTAAAATTAAGAATTACTATTAGAAAAATACGGTTAAGAGAATGAAAAAACAACACAGGAACTAGTGGGTTATATTGCATAGCACATCTTTGATAAAGACTATGTATCCCAGGGGCACCTGGGTGGCTCAGTCAGTTGAGCAACTGACTCTTGATTTGGGCTCAAGTCAGGATCCCAGGGTGGTGGGGTCAAGCCTTGCGTAGGGCTTGGTGCTGACAGCACAGAGCCTGCTTGGGAGTCTGTCTCTCTTCTCTCTCTCTCTGCCCCTCCCCTGATCATGCATGTGCACTCTCTCAAAATAATAAGCTTAAAAAAAAAAAAAGAATATGATCCAGAATATATAAAGAATATTCTTGGGGTGCCTGGCTCGCTCCGTCAGTAGAGCACACAACTCTTGATCTCTGGGTCATGAATTTGAGCCCAATAGGCTTGTAGACATTACTTAAATAAAAAAACGTCAAAAAAAATAGCCTTAAAAAAAATAGAGTTAAGTAACAAAGAATTCAATAGAAATGGCCAAAGATTTGAACAACAGTACACAAATGGCTAGCAAGTATGCTCAGTATATTAGTTGTTAAAGAAATGCAAATTAGAGTCACAATGAAATACCACTACACACCTATCAAAATGACTAAAATTTGAAAAGAAGCACCATATTAAGTGTTGACAAAGATACGGTATGATTCCGAAATCAAACCTGCATGTTCTACTGGTGGGAACATAAAATGGTACAACTTTGAAAAACTGTTTGGCAGTATTTATGTATGCATCCATTTTAAAATTATTTTTAATTGAAATATAGGTGATATCTAATATTTTAGTTGTTTCAAGTGAATAACATAGTGATTTGACATTTACATACATTAAGAAATGCTCACCACAATAAGTGCAATGCCACCATAATAAAGTTATTACTATATTATTGACTGTATTCTTTATGCTATACTTTACAGCCCTTTGACTTACTGATAACTGGAAGTTTGTACCTTTTAATCCCCCTTCAGCTATTTCTCCCATTCGCCCACCTCCCTCCCCTGTGGCAACCACCAGTTTGTTCTCTGTATTTTTGAGTCTGTTCCTGGTTTTTATTGTTTGTTCACTTGATTTGGTTTTTAGATTCCACATTTAAATGAAATCATATGCATTTGTTTTTCTCTATCTGACTTATTTTGCTTAGCATAATTCCCTCTAAGTCCACCCATGTTGCAAATAGCAAGATTTCATTTCTTTTATGACTAAGTTTGGCATTTAAAAAAAAAAAGATATACTTACCATCTGACTCAGCCATTCCACTGGATATTTACCCAAGTATTAGCCAAGGAAAATAAAAGCAAATGTCCCTAAAAAGATTTGTGCACAAATGTCCTAGCATCTTTATTTGTAATAGTCAAAAACTTCAAACAGTCCAACTGCTCTCCAACCTGGGTATATACAACATATCCATACAATGGAATACTGCTTAGCAACAAAACTTAATAAATTATTGATACACACAACAAACTGTATGAATCTCAAAAAAAATGGTATGCCAAATGAAAGAAGACAAAAAAGAATATACATTGAATGCTTCCATCCATATAAAATTCTAGAAAATGAAAGTGAATTATAGCAACAAAAAGTTTAATAGTTGCCAGGAGAACAGATAAGAACAAGAAGGAATTAATAAGGAGCATGTGGAAATTTGAGCACAGGATAGATATTTTATTTTTGATTGTGGAGATGTTTGCAAAGGTGTGTACATATGTCAGACTTAACACTGTTGTACATTTTGTTTATGTATTTATTGATTTTTCATGTAAAAATAAATCCAGGGACTGGAACTCACCAACTGGTGGGATCATGAGCTAAAATCAAGAGTCAGGCATTTGACTGACTAAGCCACCCATGCCCCTCAAGCTATTTTGTTTTTAATTTGTAAAGTCACAGATGGGTGAAGATATTTACACCACACATTTCTGAAAAAGAACTTTATCCAGTACATACTGATTTAAAAGTGGGCTAAAGATTTGCACACTTTACCATAGATGCAAACAGCCAATAAACATGCAAAAATATTCTTAACATCACTAGTAATTAGAGAAATGAAAGTTAAATCAGGAGAAACCACATTACACCCACTATAATGGCTAGAATTAAAAAAGACTGATAATATCAAGGGTTGGAGATGATGTGGAATCTCTGGAATCTGAGATAGCTGTTGAAAATATAGAATCTTACAACCACTCTGGAAAACAATTAGGCCGTTTACATAGGAAATACAGAAGCAGATTTCAAGAAATGGCTACTCACTATTCGCTTGCATCTCTGCCATTTATTTCTGAAATCTTCTAAAAAGAAAATGCCAGCTTGGAACCTCTCTTGCCCAGAGCATAGGTCAGGGATCACGGCACCATGGGAGACCCCACGCAACTGGCACCAGGGGCATGGGGCCCAGATGTCTGGGACAAGAGGACACACAGACACACCGCACACAGCCCATGTTTGCATTCCACCAGGCTCTGTACTCATTCCCAGGAAGGAGGAACATCGCACAGCCCCTACCTCTGAGGACTTGAAGTGGGTAGGTGGAGCAGAGCCCAGAGCAGCCTTGAAGAGCCTCCTCTCCACCCTGGGGGGACCATGACCTCAGGCCTGGTTGTCAGCACCCTTTTCTCCTACTCCTACATCCGCACCAATAGAGAAAAGGAGGTGTTAGGAAATGAAATCCCTAGAGAAAGCAGGAAACCACCTCTTTGACCTCAGTTGCAGCAATTTCTTACTAGACACATCTCCACAGGCAAGGGAATCAAAAACAAAAATGAACTATTGGGACCTCATCAAGATTAAAAGTTTCTGCACTGCAAAGGAAACAGTCAACAAAACTAAAAGGCAACAGATGGAATGGGAAAAGATATTTGCAAATGACATATCAGATAAAGGGCTAGTATTCAAAATCTATAAAGAACTCACCAAACTCCACACCCATAAAACAAATAACCCAGTGAAGAAATGGGCAGAAGACCTGAATAGACACTTCTCCAAAGAAGATTTCCAGATGGCCAACAGACACATGAAATGATGCTCAACGTCACTCATCAAAATACAAATTAAAACTACACTGAGATACCACCTCACGCCAGTCAGAGTGGCTCAAATGAACAAATCCGGAGACTATAGATGCTGGCGAGGATGTGGAGAAGTGGGAACCCTCTCGAACTGTTGGTGGGAATGTAAACTGGTGCAGCTACTCTGGAAAACAGTGTGGAGATTCCTCAAAAAATTAACAATAGAATTCCTTTACGACCCAGGAATAGCACTGCTAAGAATTTACACAAGGGATACGGAAGTGCTAATGCATAGGGGCACATGTACTCTAATGTTCATAGCAGCACTTTCAACAATAGCCAAATCATGGAAATAGCCTAAATGTCCATCAGTTGATGAATGGATAAAGAAGATGTGGTCTGCGGGGGAGGAGCCAAGATGGCGGAGAGGAAGGGAGCTCTGTAAACTTCGTCTGCCCCATCGATCGAGCTGAGAAGGACATTACTCTCATCTGCAAGAGCGGAAGGAGAAAATACGGACTCCAGAAGGAAGAGAACCTGAAGGATACCTGAGTGAGTGAGTGCGAACTGGGGAGATTGGAAAACGGGCCAGCCCGAGACGGGCAGGGGAGGTGGGAGCCCCAGCCCAACGCGGGGCAAGCGCGTGGAGCCTGAGAGACAAAGGGAAGAGATAGAGAGACTGAACACGCTCATAGTACTGTCTCTGGGGAAGAGGTAAAGAACACTTAACTATGCTTGGAGAGAGGAGCTAACTCCATAGATAACTGCTGGGTAGCCTAAATCCCGATCCCAGGTGGCGCGTGGGAAGGAACAGCTTCCCGCCCACTGCCATCTTGGCGAGGAGTCGGTGACCGCTGCAGCGGCGGTGTCAGGGGTGCTCACTTCGACCTCGGTTTTGGGAGTGGGAGCATGCACCTCATTTCAACGGCGCATCTCACCCCCAGCATTGGCCGCGCGAACCCTGAATCCCGGGTGCCAACAGGGAAAAAATAGCCCCCACCTCCACGCGATCCCAGCAGAGAGTTGGCGGCAGTGGAGACCTGGGTGCGTGCTCAGGCTGCAGGAGCTCCCAGCTCATTTCCAGCAGCTCCCTGCGCAGCCTCCGGCAACAGCTACACCCTCATTCCTCCCCCAACGCTAATGCCATCCCGGCTGGGGGTTGGGTCTGTGATGGTGCACACGCACTTCACCTCCTGCTGCACATCTCCCCTCAGGCGGGGGCAGCCGAAACCCCAGCCTGAGAAACCGATTCTTCCCCCTAAGAAGGCAGCAACCAAAACAAAAACATCTCATCTGTGGTAGCATAAAAAGTGCATGGACAGGAACTTTGAACCAAGGCGGGCCTGGAAAATACAACTCGGCTCAACTGAGGCAAAAGGAGATCCAACTCATAAGAGTGGCCTACAGTTCGGAGTTCAGCAAAGCTTGGCATGCCACCTATCTAATCTCTGTAGACACAAAGGCGGAGCCTCTGAGAGCAGCCTCTAAGACCTAACACATCAAACCATGCCTATCCACGAGGGGGAGCTGCTGGTTTTGGGGGTTTTTTTGTTTTTGCTTTTTTTATAATTTTTTTTTCATTTTTCTTCTTTTTGCCTTTTTCTGTACTTTTTTTATTATTATTACTTTTTTTTACTTAAATGCTTAAAAATTTTTACTCATTTTCCTTTTTTCTTTCTCCCTTTTTTTTTTT